>NC_084529.1:8155520-8455520 GCF_024500275.1 Phycodurus eques | reverse complement strand
AATATTGTCTGTATTTTTCTTCACAGCCTCCCTATGCAATGGTGAATAACACACGAATGTAGTGAATTCATGCACCCCTTGTACAGTGTAATAATAGTGCTTTGTTTCCAGCTGTGGCAGGGGATGATCCCTGGAGGACAGTCCAGTTCTGCCTCAGAAGAGTGAGTCACATTATGCACTCTTTCAAGCTTACTTATTGGTGTTCAATATGAATTGTATCACGGTGTATACAGTATGAGCAGCCTTTAATTAAGCAGTAATGTGTTCCCTTGTGATTGGCTGGCGACCAGTTTAGTGTGTGCCCCGCCCCCTCTCGCGCAAATATAGCTGGGATAGGCTCCGGCATGCCCGCGACCCTAGTGAGGATAAAGCGGTACAGGAAATGGATGGATGGATGTGTTCCCAGTCTTTGTTTTTGTAATACTGTATGTAGTAGGTGACCCTTAAAATAACAGAACTTTCTTTTTGCTAGTTGTTTCTTTAAAGTTAAATAGGTGATAATGATGGACCAGGCTAGGCATCCCTCATGTTGTGTTAACCATTGTTCCACACATAACAATGGCCAGCCAATCGTAGGGCACATATAGACAAACAACCATTCGCCCATTCACACCTACGGACAATTTAGAGTCTTCAGTTAACCTACCGTGCATGATTTTGGAATGTGGGAGGAAACCAGAGTAACCGGAGAAAATCCACGCAGGCGCGGGGAGAACATGCAAACTCCACACAGGGGAGGCCGCGTTTGAACTGGACCTCAGAACTGTGAAGCAGGTGTGCTAACCAGTCATCCACCTCTAACAATTCTCAACAATACAAAAGATACAAAAGAAAGAGTTGTAGCAGAAGAAATGGGAGAAGCTCGGATAACGTTTAGCCTACCTTACATGGCGGTTACAAACTCTTGTACTTGACATTTTTATTTTGATAATTCTGAATGATGTGTTACAAGGACTCAAAATAACAAGTTCCACCTTTGTTTGTGTCTGGCAACAGCGCAACTTTCAGGTCACCTACTAATTGGCTATGGTTCTAATTTATTACACAATCACCAAGACCGTGGCTCATCCAAACTCAGTGCGGACCACACATTAGCATTTGCAATCGTAAATATTGAACAGGCTTAATATTTACGATGGTCGGCTCTGACCATTTTCCGAGCAAATCGGCGGAGGGGACTCTTAACGCACCCCACCCCATGGCATAATCTGTCAGGATAGTATTTTATATTTACAACGTCTTTTGCTTTGCATAGTAGAGTTTCAAGTTGCAGCGCTGAACATTATTTACTGACATTGGTTGTCTGAAGTGTTCCTGAGCCCATGTGGTGATATACTTTACACGTTGATGTTGGTTTTTGATGCAGCGCTGCCTGAGGGATCGAAGGTCACGAGTTGATTTTCGGCCTCGGCGCTTACATGCAGTGATTTCTCCACATTCTCTGATCCTTTCGATGATATTATGGACCGTATATGATGAAATCCCTAAATTCCTTAAACTGTTTGACTATTTTCTCACACACTTGTTCATAAAGAGGCGAACCTCGCCCCATCTTTGCTTGTGAATGACTGAGCAATTCAGGGAAGCTCCTTTTATACCCAATCATGGCACCCACCTGTTCCCAATGAGCCTGTTCACCTGTGGGATGTTCCAAACAGGTGTTTGATGAGCATTCCTCAACTTTCTCAGTCTTTTTCGCCACCTGTCCCAGCTTTTTTGGAACGTGTTGCAGCCATCAAATTCGAAGTTAATGATTATTTGCTAAAAACAATGAAGTTTATCAGTTTGAACATTAAATATATTGTCTTTGCAGTGTATTCAATTAAATATAGGTTGAACATGATTTGCAAATCATTGTTTTCTGTTTTTATTTATGTTTAACACAGCATCCCAACTTCATTGGAATTGGGGTTGTATAAAAAGCATTTCGCTTGCTTGGAATAGACATAATTAACTTAAGTTTTCCTTAAATTTGATATCCTTATCCCTTGAGTTAAAGTGGAAGTCACATGACTGCATAATGGTAATGACAATCTAAAATGGGATCTTCGTAGCTTTTAGATCCTCTTGACCTCTTGCGCTTGTGCAAGTGTTCCTCCAAGTCACAGAACACACTGTAATAATCCCTTTCAGTACAATACAGGTACAATGTGACTGGCCATGCTGTGTCTTGCATCCTTTCAGCTTTTTAATACTGCCCTTTCTGTCTGCCTCTTTTTCTCAGCATCAAGCCGTTCTCGCAGCAAGCCTACTCGGTGCAGACAGCAGGGACCACCACAATCACAGGTGAGAGGAACCACACGACAATTATGTATTTTCTCTGAAGTGAACAGGTGGTCCTCCCTCTTGCTCTTTCGGCCACTGCTTCTCTATAGAATAGTTTTTGATTGTCCCAGTCAGCATGAGGCTTGCCTAGTGGGAAGGGCCTGAGTAGAACAAAGTGGGTCAATCTACCTCCTTAGGTTATTTATAGTGATTAATTTAGGTTTATAAAATATGCCAGGAATCATCTTGTTTTATGTTATTCTAGTTTAGACAGTCATAAGATACCACTATCATTAAGAACAGTATTTAGGTTGGGCTTGATTGGTATAGTGCGAATTCCAGCCAAGTTGTATATACTGTATATAAATAAATACCTGAATACCGCGAATATGTGTGTTTTATGTATATTATTTATGTGAGATTCAAGATGGAACACAACAGTGACGTGTGGTGAGGCTCATGTATAGACTATATGAACATTCTTTTCACACATTTCTAATTCATCCCACAGACAGCCAGCATGAGCATACAGGTGTACAAATTGCAGAGTGGAAATAAATTAAGCAATGACACTGACACAGAGATGCATGAATCTTAAATGCGACACTCTTATCACAGTGAAAGTGTGGAAGTCAGGTTTTGGTTTTGGGATATTTCAGCATAACGTGAAGAATTGCAGAACAGTTTAACATGGAAAGAGTGGATTTTTCTTTTTGTCTAAAAATGTAATTTTTAAGATGAGATAAATCAATCCGGGGTTCATAACTTAGCACCTCCACTACTATGTCGTAATTATAGAAACAATCAGTACTATACATACTACACAATAATGTTTGAGGACTGTTCCCTCGCTTTGTTTGTTTACCACTGTCATGTATTGTGGTAGGTTTTGTAATAAAACACAATTTGATGATGACGTTGATGATGATGTTGCTCAGGTTATGAACGTCCTGCAGCGGAGTCGCACAGAGAGCCAGCGTGGCAGGGTCGTTCAATTGGCACCACTAAACTGAGACTGGTGGAGTTCTCCTCGTTCCTGGAAACCCAACGAGAGCAAGAAGCTGTCAGTAGTACACAAACATACACACGCACACACGCACTTAGATGACAGATAGCTGTGTTAGCTTCCATTGTGTCTCCACGTATGACTAACCTTGTTAGAGCTCTGTCTCTTCAGTCTGTCTGTCATGCTGTCGCACTGTGGATCCAGTGCCATTTTTCTGCCTCGCGCACACGGACAGCCGACATTCATCTTGTTGATTTTGTTTATTTACTTCTTTACTGCACACTATATTTCACCTGGCAACAGGCAGAAACATTATTGAATACTTTAAGGCAGTGGTGTCAAACTCATTATTTGTCACGGGCCACATTGGAGTTACAGAGGGCTGTTATGAGTGGGAGACCATTTAAATGTTTGATCGCCTCATCATATTATCACATATACACAACAAATTGATAATTCCTTTTGAAAGCAGAAGTCAAGGATAATCATTTGTTCAACTGGTGTTCAAGTTGCTGTAAAAAACGGGGTTGTAAATTGTTTTTTTTACAAAATCTCAAAGATATTATTTACTGAATATGTCCAGTTGAAATTTTGCCAAAGATTCGAGCGAAGGGTCATGGAAGTTGACACACATGATTTGATTTCGCAGACTACATAAAATGATTTGGTAGGCCGGATTTGGCTCCCGGTCATTGAGTTAGACACCTACGCTTCAAAGGACTCATGTAAACCCACGTTGATATATATATATATATATATATATATATATATATATATATATATTAACTACTAAAGCTTACATAGTTAAGATTACTTTTGATAATATGTGTGATTAATTACCAGCTATCATTGTAAAAGTATGAAGTCATTTAATTCACCTAAATTCTTGAGCTACTTTACAGCTCAAGTAATATAAATTACAAGACTTAAGCAAACATGGACTGATTAGGTCACCATAAGTTGAGACCAACCAACACATCAGGTGTTAATGACCCTGTCTTGTTGCGTCATTGGACATAAATGAAGCTATTCAACAGCATGTATTCAAATGCTGTCCTTACTGTATCTATTTGAAACCCAGGATATAATACATCAATCTTTTTTTTTCATCATTAATATGTTCTTTATTTGATAAATGGCGTCATATGAATCAATATTCCAACGTTTGGGTCCTAGATTTACTATGCGCATTGTCTAAATGAATGCAGATGTCATTTTTTTGCTTAATGGCGTGGTTTTATTGCGTTTTGCAGACATTAAATTTTGACCTTGAAATGTCTCACCGAGTTAAGTGTTCAAGGAAGAAAAAGGCTGAATTCCCTCAACCTTGATGCCATAATTAACAAACTGGGTTGTAAATGTTCTTAATGGGTCTGTCTATGTCTAATTCATCCATTGCGCTCCCCTCCTCAGTACAACAAGCACCTGTTTGTGCACATCAATCAGAGCAATCCGAGCTACAGCGACCCCCTGCTGGAGTGTGTGGACATCAGGCAGATCTACGACAAGTTCCCAGAGAAGAAGGGAGGCCTTAAGGAGCTGTTTGCCAAGGGCCCTCAAAACGCTTTCTATCTCATCAAGTTTTGGGTGAGCGCATAACTGATTTCGACTTCACGCAACCACACATTTGTCTTTTTCTCTCTTCCCAACTCAACGAATTCAAGCTTCAGATCGGCTTTGAAAACGTCCAAAATCGCGTCATACGTCAACCGGTAGTTTTCCATCGGGACGTTTCCTTGTGCTGACAGGTGTGAGGGTGTGTGCGTGCTCTATATGTGTGATGTCTTTCCACTTGGGATATGGAAGTGGCAGAGTGATGAACACACACCAGCTTTGTTTGAACACCTGCTCACCTCCAGACTCCTGCGTTGCTCCATCTCCACTTAGGAATATATCTGACTTTAAAGCATCCCTGGCACCCAAGATTCTCACTTTTGTGATTATTATTGCACAGTTGAATTGAATAGAAATGATGGGCAGTTGCGCAGGGCATTTTCTTGATTGTTGTGCCACTTTTTTTCTGAGACTCAATAAATGGGGTAGGAGAACCATGGGGATAAGAGACTCGTAGGTACATTGTGGACTGATTTCTCTCAGTAATGCTTTTAGATTTACAGTTGAATCCAGGTTAACTGAGCGAGCGAGCGAGTGAGGAAAACAATGGAGGGTAGACAAAAGATTTGACCGCCACTCCCTGACTCCCGCCGCACACTTCTCCTTGGAGAACTCATTACAAGTAGTACACACCCGACTCACTTCTCTCAATTAGTCATCAACGAGCAACACGTTCTCATTAGTCTGCTCTGAATATTTTCTTTTCGTCGCTTAGATTTAAACCAGACTACCGTATTGTTTTCTTGTCTTGTTGGGAAGTGTACATTTTACTTCCAAGATTACAGGTGGTTAAAAAAAAAAAAAAAAAATGTTTTATTTGAACTGTTAGAATTGTGAGCTTTGCTCACTTGCAAATCGTGGAGGTTTGGTTTCTTGTCAAAACAATAAAAATTGGCTCATTGTGTCTCTTATTTAGGTAACAAAAACATGTCCCAGTATGATGCAATGCAGCTCTACACTAATGCCGACTTCCCCTACTGTATTATTAAATGAATACCTCTTTTTACGTACGTGCCTTATATTTGATGCGGCTCTTCTATTCAATTTCTTTAGATTGTGCAAGTGGTCATAATGTTGTTCAGTTCCCATTGATTTGAATGGTTGCCGGATTTTCTTTCTCCTTATACGCACATCAGGTGCATCTCAGTAAATTCAAATTAATAGAAAAGTACATTTATTTCAGTAGTTCATTCAAAAAGTGAAATATACATTCAATAAACACATAAGAAAATTATTTTCAGAAGCCTGAAACGGTTCGCCGGCTGAAATATAAAGTAGGTCCGTCACTAATATTTACTGCATAACTATAACTTTGAGATGCATTATTATCAATGTAAAGCCATTTTTTATATAGCTCCTGTAGGGATAGTCACAGCCAGCAGGGGGCATCATTAGACCTGTGATTTGATTTGACCACCGTCGTCTAGAACAGGGCACACACCCACAAGAATTTTTCTTTCATAAAACCCTTTTGACATAAGTGAAGATTGTGTCTTCATCCTACATGTGCAGTTTCACTACATTCTTTCTTTTTGCTCGCATCTTGGCAGGCGGACCTAAATTACAATGTACAAGAAGACCCGGCGGCCTTCTATGGGGTCACTAGTCAGTATGAGAGCTCAGAGAACATGACTATAACCTGTTCCACCAAGGTCTGCTCTTTTGGCAAGCAGGTTGTCGAGAAGGTGGAGGTAAGACTGTATTCTTTGTTTTCCATCGAGAAATTGATTTGCGTTGACACGTCACTTTGAAAATGCACAGCTTAGATGTAGCTGTTAGGATGATACTTTTTGTAGTGTTTTATAACATGTCTCTCATTGAGATTTCTCCCTTATGTTGAAACAGACAATTATATCAACATCTGATACAGTATATTTGTTGAAAAATATAATATGAACATAGTAATTGTGCAAATAATGCACCATTCATGTATAGTATAGGGCTGCCACAAACGATTATTTCGATAATCGACTCGTCACCGATTATGTTTGCTATTAGTCGACTAATCGGATCATACAGTCATGGAAGAAATTCAAATAGACCACCCTTGTTTCTTCAGTTTCTTGTTCATTTTAATGCCCGCTATAACTAAAAGTATATTTGTTTGGTCAAATATAATGATGACAAAAATAGTATAATAATATACCTTTAGTGGTACCAGGCATATAAATGAACTCGAAATTGAAGAAAAAAGGGTGGTGTAATAACTGTAGGTAGCTTACCGCAGCAGCAAGCAGCTGCTCTTACATAACTGGGGGCTGGGGGGCTCTGCTCAATGTGGGACTTCGTCCCCCCTCGGTCTTCCTCGGTCTCTGTGGCAGCATCCTCTGTCCTTTCGGGCTCCGGCACATCTCGGTGTGGATGGCTCCCCACAGGTCATCTTTCCTCACCTGGATCCTCAGTGCCTTGCCATGTCTCAATACAATTAATCAATGGGTGCTGTTTTTGTGTATATGTATATTGTGTATGCAGCTTTTTTTATGTGTGCAAAGTGCAACATAAATAAAAATCATTTGATTGATTGATTGATTGAACAGTGCATCTTCTGAGGTTTGAATCTCGGCTTGAATCTCAGCTTTCATATGTGGCCTTTGCGCTTTCCCCTTTTGGTTGCGTGAATTTTCTCTGGGTACTGCGGCTCACGACCCACATTTGAAAAAGATGTTTATAATTATATCGCTAACGTCTTTGTGGGAGCCACCGTTGTTGCGTTACGTCAGAGTAGTCTAGACTAGAAGTCGTCTCGAAAAATTCCGACTTCTCAGACATCGTCACGGACATGTCTTGAACAGCCATGTCTTCTCTCCTCCCGCAGACGGAGTACGCCAGGTTTGAAAACGGTCGTTTTGTCTACAGAATCAGTCGCTCTCCAATGTGCGAATACATGATCAACTTCATCCACAAGCTCAAACACCTGCCGGAAAAATACATGATGAACAGTGTACTGGAGAACTTCACTATTCTGCTGGTGAGCATACAACACAGTCTGTGGGATGTTGTTCTATTCATGAGCACATTTCTGATTAATCTTCCTTTTTTTGGGGGGGGTGATTTTAGGTCGTGAGCAACAGAGATACTCAGGAGACCTTGCTGTGCATGGCCTGTGTGTTTGAGGTGTCAAACAATGAGCATGGAGCACAGCACCACATCTATCGTCTTATCAAGGAATAATACTCACTTCCCTTCACACACACACATATATGTACACACGCGCACACATATGGCCTTTTAATGGTATGCGAATTTGACGTTTGAGGTGAAATGACTGAAAATGAAATCTACAAAGTATCTTTGAACCAGACAAATCCACACTGGAAAGGAAAAATAGCTGCACCATGACAACTATCGTCAGACGAGTTTCAATTCACACCAGCTAGGTCAGATCAGATGAGACCTGGGAGAGTTTTCTTCATCTATAGATATAAAATCTGATCTCACCAGATGATGTCACGTCTCCTTTAGCCTCCTCGCCATTTACTCCCCGCTTAATTTCTAATTTGTGTTGCTTGCCGACTTGAAAACAAAACAAAATCAAATATTCCTCACTTCCTGAGACTGTGCGTGTGTGCGTGCATGTTTGTGTGTGTGTGTTAAAGGTCAGACCCTGTGTATCATCAATAACCATACAAGTTCATGTTGAAGGAAATAACACTACAACATTGTCATAAAGTATAGTACAGAGGCGGTTTTGTGCAGATAGCGATGCTAAATTGTGTGAGCAGCAGCCTTGCACAAAAAAATGGTTTGCCCCAAAGGAAATAATCACATTTTCTACCATTTTGTATGTTTTCTTCAAGAAAAAAAAAGAATAACCTATATAGTAATTATTCCAGGAACGCTATCTAAAATGGATGTTAATATGAAATTATAAGCAAAACTAAACAATTCAGGTACATTTTATTTGTGCAACAGCGTTGATTTAGTTGTACTGACTATGTGAAGTATCAACTATTGGAAAGCACTGTGAATTTTATCAACTATATAACACAGTTGCTCATGATGTACAAGATGGGAGAAAATTTCAGAATGTAAAAAAACAAACAAAAACAAACAAAAAAAACCCCCGTTGACGTCCCTACAAATAAAGGTTGTTCAGAGGACTTACACCAGCTTATTTGAGCTTTAACACATGTGGACCAACTTATTGTGTTCAAGAAGAGACTTAATATCTGCTATTGTTGTTGTTATTACAGCACATGTGCCTGTTTTTTTGGTTTTTTTAATTTATTATTATTATTATTTTTTTTAAACGCTTGTTGACTAGGGCACATTGAACACCTAAAGGCAGTATCTTCTTTCCTGTTAGTTTACTCACTATAGATGAAGGAATGCATTTATGAAACAGAAACCAAAAGCTGTACACTGTAGCAGGTGATGTTTGCTGATTGGTCCATGTCATGCTGAACGGCATGAAGTGCCTTTTGTCTGGAAACTAAAGTGTCTTCTCTTTGTCACTAAATTCACACACACACACACACACACTTTTTTTTTTTTTTTTCAGTATTCGACAGTTGTTTAATCAAGGCTTTTTTTTTTTTTTTTAAATTAAACATGCTCCAATATTGGACTGATATTTAAATGTTCAATGTCTTCTAATAGTAATTTACAATTTTCAATTTTATCATAGCAGTTTTTACTTCCCACAGAATGTAAATACAACACCCCTTGGGTCATTTGTCGAAGCAGTGTCTGCTCATGCAGTGCGGATGTTTTTTTTTTTTAGTTTGTCTACTGATGTTGTTGAGACTGAACATTGTCAGATGCCTCATTCAAAACAATGCAGTAGTTTGGACTCGGCTACATTATTGGGAGATCTTTATTCTAACTGGAAGAAACAACCAACTTGGCTTCATGTACTTCGTATTTTTTTTTCTCCCAACAAATACCCCTCATATTCACCACTAACTGTTAATTATTATGTTGATTAATGAGATTCAACAGCACTGACATTCGGGGTGGGTCAGCACCAAATGGTCCACATTCATGGGTACGCATTTTGACATTAAGGTGCACGCGCTCACTGAGAAATTAGGGACATGTTTTTAAGAAATTAGAATTTGGTCAGCAAAATTGGGACGACAAAAAAAAAATACAGCAAAATACCGTATTTAACTCTTTTTACAGAACCCACATACCAAAAAGCTTTGAAATTATAATCTTTAGGGTTATCTGGAGATATTGAGGCCTCAGCTTCCTGCACGGTTGATATTTTATTCCGGAGAAGTGGTGTCCACTGTATCGATTACTTTAGAGGCAACAAACAACAGTATTTTTCTAACATTACATCTCCATGTAGTCGGATCCTTTGACTGTTTCTTTTCTTTTTTTTTTTTTTTTTTGAAAACATACTTGTGTGACACTTCTTATCATCTTGGTTGGCATCCTCTGGCTGGAACCAACCAGTAAGAGAATGTCCTCAGCAGTCAATAAAGTTCCCACTTCCAAAGTGGTGAAAATGTGATGTATTCCAAATGATTTCGAAGTTCACCTCCTAAGTTTGTGAATGATCGTTGTGTGTTGTTAACGTTGTATTTGGAGAGTTAGGCCCATACATGGCACAGAATTCCCGAATGGCCTTGAATTTTTGCTTCCCGTTGTATGAGCGATGGGAGAATTATTGTTTTTTTTCTAAGGTGCTTTGTATAAAGGTGACAATAATGTTTATTGCAGATGTTGTGTATATCTTTGATATTCTAATCTCCATCCTATTTTGTGAAGAAGAAAGTACATCGAGGAGAATCCAAATGCCAGGTGGTGTGTCTATTGGTACCGCACAGGGTCTGATTGTTGCTTTGTAAACTTTTCCCCCTCGTGGCTCTAAAAGGATGTTAGATATTTTCTAGCTTTGTAGAGACTTTGTATGCATATGCTATTCACTTTCAAATAAATGGCCAGTTCTAAATGGTGTTTTGTCAGCATTCATCAATCTATAGTCAAAACATTGTGAAAAGACGGCGCAGTGTAGTTTCCTCTACGGCCACTTGAGGGAGCCAGAGCATAAGATCTTTGCGTAAACTGCTGTATATTAATTCATTGCATAGAAACTGAAAACCACTCACACAGCCCCTCACTCCTTCATTTCAGTGTATTTATTATTGTCAAGATAAGATACACTTTCTGATCAGGATGAAGCACATCCCATTACAACAGCCCGTCACCAATAATCATTGCCTCAAATATCAATTTAAATACGAATTATAGAGGAACAAGTCTAAAAACTTTATACTTTCATGCAAAGAGTTCATAATTTATCATTATCGTTGTTACATTGGAGTATCTGGGGCGGGCCTGTTTGTGGTTGTAGTGACCTCACAAGGAAATGATCAAAACAGTTTGTGTTATCTGACAACCCAGACGCACCCTCAGCATCAACAAATCTCCATTATCGAATCTACTTTCGTGTACATGCACTCCCGCCCGCCCGTGTGTGTGAAATGTGATCGTGGATACTCTGCTAAGCGTTTATCTCCCAACAACGCTCACAGATTCTTAAGCGCAGAGGTTGAGATCGAAACAGACTAATGACACACACACACACAAATGTTCTTTAGGGGGAGGATTCATTTTATTTTATGGGGTTCCTCATCCAGCCTGGGATAGTTTAAAAAAGGATAATGGAGTCATACACGATATAGTGCAATCTATGAGAATGCCACAGGGTGGAAGAGATGGATTTTCAGTGACTTTATGGTGAGTCCAGCTGGGCTTTCCCATCGTCAGCTCTCTTTGGCCTTTTGTAACAATTCATGCCGCTCTGCAACAATGTTCATCCATGGTGCTGATTGGCATGCAGGGGCATCTAAGATAATTCAGTCTTTCAGAAAATTGTAGGTTCAACTATTGTGTTATGTACGAACCTAACCCCGACCTCCCTGAAGGACCTGACTCCAAACAGACCTCATCAACCTCTCGAATAAATTGATGTTTGTCCCGTCTCAACCATCTTGCAACTGTGAAACATGCAGTCCAACTGGGACTTGGACTCATTGGACTCAGCATAACTCCACTGATCTTTCCAAAATCTCATGTTCTAAACTTTCGCCCTGCCCGCCGGACTCCATTTCTTCGATCACGTACGTATGGTGCTGCTCCCCTCCCCTCGCAAGTTAAAGGAGGCAACCTTGGACCCGGATCATTTCAGACCCTTCTCAAAGTGTCCATTTCGCTTTAAAATTCTCGCGCATTCCATTGCCACTCAACTCGAGTAATACAGCCGCTCCAATCTTCATTTCAGTCTGGCTTCAAAACTCACCACGGCGGACACACATAATTAGAATTGGAAGTCCATTTAAAAAAAATGAAAACCTCTCATTCATCCATTTATTATTATTTGTTTGAAATACTTTTTACCTCACTTGGGTTGCAGATGAGCTGGAGTCTGCCCCAGCTGACTTTAGGCGAGAGGCCGTAGGTACACCCTAGGCTAGTTGGCAGCCAATCGCAGGGCACGTAGACCAGGGCTCCCAAACCTTTTTGTACCAGCTATTTCTAGGGCCGGGATGCCAGTTTGATAACACTCAAATTATTGGGGAGTAAATCATCTCCTCATTGTTGCTATAGCTTGACTCCACGAACGCTTGGGTTTGGACATGCGCTACAATGTTTATCTTTTTTTTTTTTTTCATTTCCAATTTTACACGAAAGAAAGTTTGATTTTGATTTAAAAAAAAAAAAAAGAAACAACAACAAAACCTACAATGCAGCTCACACTCAGGTGTCGTTTTTTTCTTTTGTATTTGTATTTATTTATTTGAATAGCAACACACATCACAAACATGTCTGACAGGAGCTGAGATTTGATTGAACGAACCACTCACTATTGCACCACGCTGGCCTTGTTGCTCTCCTTTGAAATACATCTTTTAAGAAGCAAAATATCCTAAATATAATCCAATGAGTTGGTTTTGTTTATTGTGTTTGTGGGCTCGAGGGTGGAGGGGAGCAGTAGCGGAGGGTGGGGGGGTTGGTGGGGGGGCGTGTCCCAAAGCTTCCTGGAGCCTCCTCTTCTCTCCCACGCACACGCAGCCTGTCCCGACACAGGCAAGCAGGCACGCACCCCTTCTCCTTGCCACTGTGCTTTTTCTGCCGGGGCCACAGAGAGACGCCGCGTGAAGTCCACGACGGACGACAAATGGATGAAATGACTTTCGAGATGAGCTCTGACGCTCCCTCGTCCTTTCAGTGCTTACTTTTAGACTTGTGTCAGCAGTTTTTCATGTTCTTTTCCTTTAGTTGACTGTCACGCTTGAAGTTGGAACTTTTAAGGATTATTTAAAAAAAGGAGCAGGATATCCAGAAGCACTTACAGTGCTTTGAGATGGAGCGAGAAGAAGGGAAAGTTTCTGTGTGGGTCTGCCGGGAAGAGAAGCTGGTCTCCGGGCTGACGAAGAGGACCACATGCGCTGATGTGGTCCAAGTCCTGCTGGAGGACCAGAACTTGCAGGAAGGTGTCTCAGCGGGGATGCTGTCCGGACCACCTCAGTCCTATTGCGTGGTGGAGAAATGGAGGGGCTTCGAAAGGATTTTACCAAACAAGACCAAAATCCTCCGACTGTGGAGCGCCTGGGGGGACGAGCAGGAGAACGTCCGCTTCGTCCTGGTCAAGAATGACGCGTCGCTTCCCAACAACGGGCCCCGGAGTGCTGAAGCGAGGGTGGTCCAGCGGCGGGAGAATTGGGGTGCCGGCGGGGTGACCTGCTGGACCGCCACGGCCTGCACCAACTTGTCCCGGGAGAGGCAAAGGCGCATTGTGAGAAAGGCCTTCAGAAAGTTGGATAAGATGAACAAAAAGAAGGAGCAGGCTCTTGGTAAAGATAAGAGTACGGTGGAGAAGATGGAGACTTTGGTCCACTTGGTGCTTTCTCAGGATCACACCATCCGCCAGCAGGTCCAGAGACTGAAAGAGCTGGATAAGGAGATTGAGAGCTACGAGTCTAAGGTGCACTTTGAGCGCATGAAGAGACACGGGGTGAACTATGTGCAGGACACCTACTTGGAGGACCCGTCCTCATTCCCGGAAGACTGTACGCGCAAAGTCGCTCCGGAAGCACTGGCCCAGTTTGAAGAGTACGCACGCCGTTGCGAGGAGGTCGGGAGGCTGCAGGAGGAGCTGACGGAGCGAGAAGCGCTCGTCGAGAGCATTACCGCGGAGATCCAGGAGGAGCTCAACCGTAGGTGGATGAAGCGACGGCGGGAGGAGAGGGGCCAAGAGGAGAACGTGTCGCAAGTGTGCCTCTCTGCCCCACCCGTCCTCCAGAATATGTCTGGAGAAGAGGTGGCCTTGGAGGGGGAGAGGATCAAAACGCAGCTGAAAACCAGCCTGTACATTGGGCTGAGACTCAAGACAGACCTGGACGGCATGAGGGGGGACTTGGACCTGAGTCTTGCACTTTGGGAGAGCAAGGAGACTGAACTGCTGGACCTACTGGCCAAAGTGGAGACTCTGGAAATTGATCAGGTGAACACCAAACTGGATGATGAGGAAGAAGAAGAAGAAGAAGATGATGATGATGATGACAATGAGGATGATGAGGATGCAAAAGCAGATAAGGGTGCAGTGGTGTCAGCAGAGAAAAACAGCATTTGGGTGGAGCAGGCCCGAGGACTGTCAAAGACCTGCAGCGTCAACGACGAGGACTCGGACACAGGTCTGAGCTCCATGCACAGTCAGGACTCTGACAACCCTCCTGTATGTGAGTCTCTGGTCTAAACTGGAACACGTGGACTTGGGGCGGGGGAATAAAGTAAACCTCAGTGCAAAGTAATCCATTTTAGTGGTAGCAGAGGAAGCTTGACTTTTTGCCTGACGTTTTTTTGGTTGTTGCACGAGGCGAGTTCAAAAAGTGCCACTTCTTAGGCTACCATATTAATTCTGTCAAAGTCAACCGCATAAATATGTAAATTAGAATATTTGAAATGGCAGGCGTCAAACGCAAAGATGTCTAAGGCAAAACATGTCAACTTCATGTTTCGTGTTAAAATCATTACCAATTGCATTTTTGTCTACACTTCAACATTAAAACACTGCAAGCTTCTTTTTTTTGGTAACAAAACCCCCTTTGAGGCTTGTCTGTGATTATATTGTAAGATGGTGTTTAAGATTACTTTAGCCCAGTCTAAAAATCAACCCAGTGCAGAAAAGTTTGTTGTTTCTTTAAAACAACAATTGGGGGCTTTATAAAGGACATAAGCATAATAGTGGTCATTGCAGTTGTCCTTGGTGGAAACAGTTGAAAGTTTCATCCATCCAATTCTGTGTCATTATCTGTAATTGTTCAGATTCTTTTAGTTACAGTTACTTCTCTTCACTACTGACAAATATCAACTTCTCTCTCTACTAATGACCACCTTGATGCAGCTAATTGTCCTGTATTTACAAGAATGACAGTTGTTTTCAGTTAACATTTTCAATATTTTACACCAGTTACACCAGTGATTCTGAAATATGATTATTATTATTCTTTTTTTCATCCTGGTCTTGAATGACCTACCAGGTCTTTACTTTTGCATCTTACTGTATGCACAGTAAGTCTAAACCCATGTAACATTAGATTACTTCTGGAAACAGACATTTCCGTTATAGTATTTTAAGCCTTGTTTTATTATTCCTAAACACGACCTATCCATATGTTTTGCAGATAAGCAGACTGTTGTGTTGACAAATCCTACATGTCTGATGGTTTAATTGCAAAATACCTTTGTATCCCCGGTAAGAGTACAAATATGGTTTATGTGGCATTAGCGGGCTTGCGTGGAGCTAATTTAAGGGCCATTTAGTTTGGCCACAACATGGCAACATCTTTCGCTTTCATAAACGCTGGCTCTAGATCAGCGACTCCATGTACTATACACTCAGACATGAAATCAGCTGCACTGTGACAGCATTACACCACATAATTACATGACTTGTACGTGTTGAAATAAACAGCAAAAACTCTGGCTTTCAGTGTGGCTTTTTTTCCCAGCACGAGCGACTTGTCTGAGGGCATTTTCCATTTGATTCAGCGTTCTGAAACTCATCTTTGGTTTTATGGCAAATGAAATCGTTTGCACAGCTCAGTGAAAGGTGTGTGAATTCAAGCGTGCATTGAAATGTGTGCATGCTGCTCACACATAGTTGGGTGCAATCGTTACTCCCTGATCACTCTTGCATGAGCTTCTGCTCTCATCATGATGGCTTGAAAGAGAGACATGAACATGAAACCACTCCTGCGAGCTCATGTTACCGCCACACCTGCACACAGCCCGCGGGTGATGTCTTAAAGGGTCAGGTCACTTCTCACTTGCCTCCTCTGCTGTCTAAACATGCTGGGCATCTTTGTTCTATTGTACCTGCAATTAGAGGTATTGCATTTTACAGTAATTTAAAGGTTTTTTTTTTTTTTTTTTGCATTCACAATGAAAGGGTGATGACTCCGTGTAGCATTAACACGATTCTGTTGCTAATCAAATTCCTAAAGATTTGCTTTTTTGTTGTTGTTGCTTTTTTCGTTGCATATTAATAATAAATAAATTATATATATATATATATATATATATATATATATATATATAAATAATATTGTAATTCTATTTGGTCATATTTTATAGTTTTCTTTTTTTCTCTAACAATAGATTTAACATACCACAATTTTGCACTATCTAATGAAATTCAATTAACGATTTTAAAAAGACGTGCATTTATAAAAAAATAATAATGCCCACTGTTTACGCTACTGAAGAAGTTAGATTTCAAATATTTTTTTTTTAAAATCAATTACTGTGTTTGCAATCAATATGTATTGTACTCTCAATTGGGCAAAGATCTAAATGTAATTGTGATTTGTTTTAATTGTCTACATGTGTATGTCGAGGGTGAAACCCACCTTTTGTTCAAAGTCAGCCGGGCTGGGCTCCAGCTCACCTGCAAGCTGCCGCAACGCCAATGAAGCATGCAGTTGAAGAACATGGACGAATTGGAAGATTGTGTAAGCAGTCACAATGTTGTGGCCAAACGTATTGCAACTAGAGGCTGGTTATTTGATTTTTGCCCTCACTGTTCCAATCCGTTTGGGTGGATCGATACATACAGTAAGGACCCTAACGAGCATGATTTTGGAATGTAGGAAAAAGCCGCAGTACCTGGAGAAAACCATCGCAAGCGCAGGAAGAACGCCCAAACTTCACACAGAAGGGCCAGAATCAAGTTTTGAACATCAAACCTCAGGACTGTGAGGCAGACTCTTGCACCATGCTGCATGTGTTTGATCATAACACCTAACAGTCCGCTTTGTGGCCAAATGACTTTCAAACTTTGACTGTGCCGTGCGCAGATAGCACGGTTCCCCGAGGCCGCTATCTGTCGGGCTGCTCGTGATTCATGTCGACGCGTCACTCGATACACCTTCCGCCATCCGACACCGTCTGTCTCATTCAGATGGGGAACATGTTTTCTTCGTGAGGTTGTATTCATGATGGTGTATGGTTGCTAATTCTTGACTTTCTTCTCGACTTCTTTGACTTTGAGTGGACACAAATTACTTTTGTTCCTCGGTGGCAGTTGCACATGTTCGTTTGATCCCAGCGACCCTCCTCCTCAGTGTCCTTTTGCGGTTATCTGTGGTTGACTTGAAAAGACTACAATGCCTCTTAGCACATAATTATGTTTTAAAAGAAAAGTCACCCTTCTCCTACTTGCCACTGGCACTAACGCTAATATCGGCAAAGCAATTGAATGACTGGTGCTTACTTGTGACCTCTGCCAAGAAGGCAGTTCAGTATTTCCGGTTGCATATGCAGTTTTATGTACAAATTACCAATATATGTAAATTGTTGCAATCATTCGGAATGTAGTCTTCGTTAGTTAGCGGGATAGCTACTGTAGGTAGCAGCAGTGTTGGCATCATGGGGAGCAATTTGCAGGAATACCAGGTGCTGGAGTTAATACATTAATGCACAAACCGGATATAGACCCCATCAGTGTTTGATGTCATCCAAATACACTGATCACGAAATATGGTCTAAACATGCTCCATTATAGAAGAGTCCAGTTTTTGAGTCATTTACGTGCAATTTGGGCACCCGCGATGGCGAGACGGGTCATGTGTTTTCCGTCCGTGTAAACACAGCCATATCAGATACGGGTCACTTGAAATGCATATTGTATAAATGTAAATAGTAGAAGACGGGAGCCATTCTTGTTCAGTGTATCGTTCAAGTCAAGTGTGTTTTAACAAATGGACGTAATCGCTGGACATTTTCCAAATGTACAGCTCTCGCACAATATATTGTTCCTAGTGAGACGTTGCAGAAGGATTGTAACGCATTTGTCACTGAAAACAGAGTAACAACCCAAGATACTTTACCCAGAAGACCATTTGTTCTTACAGTTGTATTTTCTATGTCTTAAGAGATAAATCAATGTATCATTTCAAGGTTAAGAATGACCTGTTCCTCCTTCGCGCAAGCCACAGCTGCCCTCTTGATAAAAAGTATGATCTGAACAAACCAGCAGTGTTACTGCGGATAAAAAAGTGTCATGGGACAAAGGACAAATGTAACATTTACAGATTTAGCTACATATTACTTCGGAAAGCGAGGAGCAGTAAGTGCGATCCCACACGAAAGCTCATTGAGCACTTCTTGACACAGCTTCTCCTTACATGACACACTATTTCATAAATATGGTATTTGGACTGGTTTTATGTGTTGTCATCCACAAAGAAGACTTTCCTTTGTTTTTAATGTAGTAGATCAATTGGCTTTACCGCAATGTTTTATCACTGGTATTAAACCAAAAATATGTTTAAACAAACAGTCTGTTCACCTTTGTGTGCCATTACAAAAAAATTATTACTAGATCAGTACACGGTAATTAACATGTCGAGCACATCATGAGATGAATAAAAAAACGAAACAGAGCAAAAGAGCACATGAGAAGGCAAAAATAAATAAATAAATTTATAAATTGAGATAACAACTATGAATATGGTGAGTATCTGAGAGAGTGAGAGAGCATATTGTTAGGTAATTGTTGTGTCTCTGTGTGTGTGTTTGTGTGAGAGTAGTCATAGGTGTGTGAGGTGGCACAAGGTCAGTAAGCGGTCACAGTGTGCGTTGAATAAGCTCAAACACACCGCAGTTTATGTAATAAAACACGGGAACTCACGCTGCATGCGTGCGCTTGTACGTCAAGCTGTTGTGTGGGATATGCACAACAATACAGTATATTTATTGTCATAGAGGGCATAATGCAAGGCCATTACAGGTTATGAGTTTATGTGGCTTACCGGGATGCAGTAGAGGATTTTGCTGCTTTCAAATCTAGCATGCACAATTGGAAATGACCACAGAGCACATGTGAATGCATTTAAATCAGATTCATTATAAAACTGTACACACACTACTTAATGTCAACGGACATTCTAAAGTCAAACGTCACTGAAGTTGTACAATCGTGTTTTGATTTTATATTTATATTTATATATATATATATATTTTTAACATTTGCTCAAGAAGTAACAATATAATACACCAATACATTTTACAATGTGTATTTCTTTTATTTTATTTATCATGATTATTGAAATATATTGCTAGATTTGTCCTGGAATTAGAAGGTTAAATAAAAAAAACAAATTGCAATAATTTATTATTTTCAAAACAATTTCTGAATGGGGCATTGAACTGATCCCTTAACTATTGCATAAAACCGTGAAAGACTATTTTATGTATGGCACGTCACTAACTGGCAACAATTATAATAACTATCCTTACGGTTGGACCCATACATTTTCCAATGAGGGTCGTATAAGATCAAGATACAAACTTTTATGGATTATCAAAGAAACAATATTTTGTAATTTAACCATGAAATATAAGCTTAAAATTTATTTATTTATTTTTTGTGTGTTTGGCCCAAAAATGCAGTGGATTGGTTGATTTTGGTTAACTTCTACACTTCTACTGCTGACCAATGTTCAAATAAATAAAACTTCCCAAACTTCGCCCCGGAAATAAAACAAAAAACGCTTGACTTTAAATAGCTTTTCAAAAGACCAGGTGATGGTCAAGGGAGGAAATGCAACGCCATATTAAGTTTAGAAAAACAATACAATGCAAGTCAGATTTAAGTATCTTAAAAGCTTAAGGTATTTGGATCATGGACCTGTTCACTGAGTTAAGTTTTGTGCATTCTGAATGTAATTTTCAAATACCCCTGGGATAAATAAAACATTTGAGCATTATAGGGCGCCACGGCTTTAGTGATGAATAGGAATATATAACATATAACTGTTAAAGTGTTCATGCAGGACAGACATGGCGTGATATTTTTGCACAGTCGTCACTGCTCATTAGCAATGCACTTTTTATCAGAGTAATGGAACAGTGACCCCTAAATAACATCCTTCGCTGCCCTTGATTTATACAGCGTGTCAGTGATATTATTTATTTAGATGCGCAGAATGTGCCAGAATCCACCTCTTCTGTAAAATCCGCATATATTGACAAGTGTGGAAGACACCCTTATCATGAATAATGAAGCAGGAACAGCTTGTTGGGCCAGGCTGCTGTTCTGCCGTGTCAACTAGTATTAGGACAGGAAATGATGACACCATTTTACTGTGACTTAATGGTCAAGGCCCTGGGGCATATTTGCATCCCTTAACTATTGCATAAAATCCTTGTCAGAGACAAAGGATTTGAAGGAATAGAGCACCAACCACTTTAGTAAGCTATGGGGTCATGGTATCTAAGAGAGGAAATATTCAAGGGCTTGGATGAGCACCTTTTGTACTTATTTGTATTATACTGACTATATTGGCCTATCTGGTTTCAACACCCGCGTAAAATGCATTTTAAAATCATGTTGTGCCTTTTAGCCATGGCTCAAACCTTGCATTCATTCGTTCAGTACTGTTTTGTACATTTTTTGTTATTTTTTTGCTGGCTTAACATCTGTAGCAAGAACTTTATCCAAGTCGCTCCGGGGAGGGATTCAAGCAGTAACAACTTTCGCCACCCTCCCCCTCTCCTCTGCTATACAGTCGTGCTAAAAAATATTGGCACAATTGTACTGTCTATTAAATACATTTGTCTAAAAACATCCTTCCACTATTCTGGCATTTAGCAAATAGAAATATTTTGGGTAATCCTAATTGACCTAAAACAGAAAAGGATTTCATGTCAGGCAGTCAAGAAAAAGAAAAAAAAAAAGAAGCATAATATGTCTTTTTATAGGGGGTGCCAATATTTCTGAGCACGACTGTAGTTCCACCATTCAGAGGTTGAACCAAAAATACTGTACTACTGGTCTGTTAGGTCAAACAGGAAAGAATTTGTATTTTCAGCACAGTACTGCTGAGACGCTTGTCGTCCACTTGCTTGTCGTCCACTTGCTTCTACCTCAAACAATAAATTGTCTATGAAGTCTTTGAAGTCCCGCATGTGGAATTTTAGGTATGTTCATGGAGAGTTATGCATGACAGACGGCAGGGCGTTAAATGTGAATTACACTATGTTCTATTTTCTGTAAGGACACGTGTCGCAGTTGCTCGATGCTTTTTAATGAGCCGACATTGCAAACTCACTTTCTGTCCGGTATGTCTGTATGATTTTTAGAAACGAGCACATCGATATTTCAGGTGACGATAGCAGGGTTTTTGCTCCAAACCTCCAGATGATCTCGAATCACATTGCGATTACATTTTTCTCTGAAATCACTGCAATGTTGTATTCCTGAAGCTGCCACATTACTCCAGTATGTGCTAAGTGCGCTTATTTCTTTTGATACATAGAGTATATGTGGCTCAAGTAATGACGGGTGGGACTGATCCAATTTACTTTGAAATGCAGTAAATAATAATGGCAAAATGTAGTGTTGCGCTAAAGACCACAGTATCCAAGACCGAGACTTGTCCGAGACCAGAACTCACCCAGACCAAGACAAGCAGTGTTGGGAAAGTTCATTTTCAATGCAAACTACTTCAAAGTTCACATCACCATTCCAAAAACAAACTGGTTAAATTCAAAGTTCATAATTCCAAATTTTGTTCCCCATTCCATAAATGAACTAATTCATACTGTAGTTCTTTTTTTGTTTTTTTCTCTCTCAATTTGTTACCCACAAAATAATAGCAATTCATTTCCCATTGCTGCCATCCATTCAGTCCATACGAGTAGCCAGCTGCAGCTTTCACCCTACAATTTAAAAAACACAAGGAAAAACCTGTTGTTGAGTGCTTGTCCCAGAAGTTTCTAAAAAAAAAACCTGGCACTCTTGAATGAAAATCAACTTTCATTCGAAAATCTTCCGCAGATGCAGGAATGAGTGTGTTCTCAATAACATTCATCAGGCAGAAATGAGTTCAGTTCATGTTCCCCCAAAATATGAACTAGTTCATGAACTTTCATTGACCTCGTTCCTTGATTGTCTTGAAGAAACATGTGACCTCAACGTGCATCTCATAATGAAGCCACTTTAAGATGAAATTTAAACCACTTTCCAGAAATATTCATCTTAAAAAGACAAAATTAGATTATATGATGTTAATTACACTTAAGGTTAACTTACTTATGTTTCTGTTTTATTTCGAGATGGCAGCTTAATTTCGATGTTGCGCCCGCCGTTTCCGTGAGTTGAAGACCGCAGAATTTGCACACCGTGTTGCATGTACTGTAAGTTTTACATATGGAGTCTTTGTAGTTGAGGAAGGTTGCAGTCATTACAGGGGTGGTGGGAGGTTAGTAATTCACGAATTGAAGAAGGGATTTGTTGTTTTAGCAAGTGCTTCTCCTTATGTTCATATAAATGGAGGTGAAGAATAGCAGATCAGTGCTGGTCTTGACCCGGCTTGATGGAGAATCCCCAGTCCGGTCAATCCGAGACCAAGACACCACCAGGACATTTAGGAGTCGAGCCCAACACTAACAAAATGTTTAAGGAAAGTCAGTCAGAGTGTTTTATGGTATTGTTACTGATTGGTTAAAAAAAAAGAAAAAAAAAACCCAAACAAAAACCAACAAATTCACTGATTTGCTTCTTTTAGTACTTACAATGAATGACAAAAACAATCACTCTCCAAAAGAAATAACATGAGATTATTTCACCAAATTATGAAGTGCATTTCTTCCTGCTGCAGTTTCCCCCCAACATTCTATGCACACTTTCGATCAGACTTTGCATCTTTTTCATTTTACCCTCAATATGCTCCATGTTAGATGAAAGACTGAATAGATGGCATGAGATGAAAACAAAAGAGAGCAGTGTGTGCACAGACGGAGACAAGAGGACCGACAGTGTGATTTACAGAGGAAGTTGGCCTCGATGTTCATGAACTTGACGAGCCGCTTCGTTTCTCATCTGTTTTATTCAGTGACTTGAGTCATACTTCTCCCGCTCCTCTTCTGCACTCATCGGCCAGTCATTTAAGGCAAATGAGATGTATTTTTCATGATCGCACCGATGCCGCCTTGAAGCCCAAAAAGAAGACATCATCCATTGATGTCAGAGCAACCTATGAATCAGTGCATTATTTTGACAATAAAAACAAACTGAATCACGCACTGTTTATATAAATATATTACAAACGGAGGGAGATGATGCTGCATAATCGTGAGAATGTAGCGAGGCAGATGAAACGTTGGTGCATCATCTGTTGGAAAAACAATAGATGGAAAACAACAAACAAACTGGAACGTTGGCATTAAACACAAGAACAGTTCATTTGGTTCCATTCTGCTTTTATGGGGAAGGAAGTTCACACATCTATTTCTGTCACTGGTTTTCCAAATGGACAGGACCAGGTCAGGTGGAACTGCATATGTGTCCAAAAATGTAAAAACAAATGAGAAACTGTTTCACCTATGAGACTTTTCCTATTTTTGAGAGGAATATGAAAAGTGACTGTAGCTCAGAGGTGTCCAAACTGCTGCCTGCCAAACTGCTTTCCCCCCCTTGGTTGTCTGTGGCATGGGGGGTGGTGGTGGTGAGGGGGGGCGGTTGTGAAAAAAACTTCTTGGCCATAGATATAAAAATCCTATTAAAAATAAACACAAATACAGCAGTTATTAAGTGTGAAGATTCTTACACTCTCTGCAACTAAATAAAGAGCAAATGAAGAAGATTCTGATTCTGAACCTTGAAATGTCATGTCGGTACCGTCGTGTAATTTTTTCACTATCTGTCTACGATCCACCCAAATGGCTCCATCACCATTTTCAGAAATAGGCTGATAACGTATGATTAACATTGTTGGATAATTGCAGAGTTGATTTGTGGACAGGCGGCATGGTGTACGACTGGTTAGAGCGTCAGCCTCACAGTTATGAGGACCCGGGTTCAATCCCCGGCCCCACCTGTGTGGAGTTTGCATGTTCTCCCCGTGCCTGCGTGGGTTTTCTCCGGGCACTCCGGTTTCCTCCCACATCCTCAAAACATGCATTAATTGGAGACTCTAAATTGCCCGAAGGCATGACTGTGAGTGCGAATGGTTGTTTGTTTCTATGTGCCCTGCGATTGCCAACCAGTTCAGGGTGTACCCCGCCTCCTGCCCGATGACAGCTGGGATAGGCTCCAGCACCCCTGCGACCCTAGTGAGGAGAAGCGGCTCAGAAAATGGATGGATGGATTTGTGGACAGGCACTCGGGAGACCTAAATGCTTGGACTGTCACGTGCGGCAATGCCGTAAGGGCAGATCCCAAAAAATAGATTCCAGGTCAGAGGTCCGAACAATTTTATTTAAATCGCAGAGCATGTGATGGCGAGACATACGAAACTAAAGGAACTCACAACCAGAGAGAATCAAAAACAGATAAAGCAGGGAGACACGACAAACGGTCCGTGTGGTATAATTGTATTGAGCCTAAATTTGGACAGCGGTCAGAACGGCGGCAAACACGGTACAAAAACGAGTGAATGTTCCGACGCCCACACACTGTCACGGTGCCCCCTAAAAAGGCTGATGATTACAATGCATGACAGGTGCGTCACCGATGTCCACGCCCACACAGACAGTGCAACCAAAGAAAAACAACTTGAAACACAGGGCCATGACATGTACAACCCCAATTCCAATGAAGTTGGGACGTTGTGACCCTGGACTGTTGAACAGCTGAAGTTGTACATCAAGCAAGAATGGGAAAGAATTCCAGCTACAAAGTTTCAACAATTAGTGTCCTCAGTTCCCAAACGTTTATTGAATGTGATGTAACACAGTGGTAAACACAACATCCCAACTTCATTGGAATTGGGATTGTATACAAACAAGTAAATTTTCCATAATTTGTCCCCATTAAAGCTGAATGTATTACAATATGTATTTCAGTGTATATACAAAGGGTAACATGTATTGTCCATCCATCCATCCACTTTCTGAACTTCGCTTATCCTTACTAGGGTCATGGGTGTGCTGGCGCCTATCTCAGCTGACTTCGGACAAGAGGCAGGGAACACCCTGAACTGGTCGTCCAGTATAATTAAGTACTATTACACGAGAGGGCCTGATTTTGGACTGTAATGCGGTCATAGGCACAAGGCCACAGGCTGAGTGTTAAAGATCACAGCCTTGTCTATCCATCCATCCATTTTCTGAGCCGCTTCTCCTCACTAGGGTCGCGGGCGTGCTGGAGCCTATCCCAGCTGCCATCGGGCACGAGGCGGGGTACACCCTGAACTGGTTGCCAGCCAATCGCAGGGCACATACAAACAAACAACATTCGCACTCACATTTACACCTACGGGCAATGTAGAGTCCCCAATTAATGCATGTTTTTGGGATGTGGGAGGAAACCGGAGTGCCCGGAGAAAACCCACGCAGGCACGGGGAGAACATGCAAACTCCACACAGGCGGGACCGGGGATTGAACCCCGCTCCTCAGAACTGTGAGGCTGACGCTCTAACCAGTCGGCCACCATGCCGTCCAGCCTTGTCTATATACAGTAAAACATCATGAGAGTAATATTGCATTATACAACAGTTTTACAATTACCATTGATTAGTTCACAGAATAAGTAACAACAAATTATGATTTTCTTTGTTCATTTAATCAGTTATTCGCCTGCACCAACACAAATTGTCCCACGGAAAGTGGTGTTAGCCATAGAATAGCACAACATGCTAACTAGCCAGCATCAACATTAATGGTGAAGTATGTCATATTCAAGATGCTAGCAAGATTTGAATGTTGTCTCACTCCCCCTCCCTCCGAGTCTCTGGCCAAAGCCACGCCCCCTCATCAACGTGCACGCAGAAGTCCCCAGCTGGCTTTCCCGTTGGTCATCTTACATCAAGTTGGCCGTTTCCAGCAAGTCTCTTTCACCAGTAATTAAAAAGATGTGCCATCCATCCATCCTTTTTCTGAGCCGCTTCTCCTCACTAGGATCACAGGCGTGCTGGAGCCTATCCCAGCTATCATCAGGCAGGAGGCGGGGTACAACCTGAACTGGTTGCCAGCCAATCGCAGGGCAAATACAAAAAAAACAAAAAAACATTTGCACTCACATACACTCCTAAGGGCAATTAGAGTTGTCAATTAACCTACCATGCATGTTTTTGGGATGTGGGAGGAAACCGGAGTGCCCGGAGAAAACCCACGCAGGCACGGGCAGAACATGCAAACTCCACACAGGCGGGGCCGGGGATTGAACCCTGGTCGTCAGAACTGTGAAGCAGACGCTCTAACCAGTTGTACACCGTGCCACCAAGATGTGCCATAATAGTTCAAAAGTCTTGGCATTATCGTTTAAAAGTTCTCAGCTTGTACGTTATATTTGATTGACTAGCCGCTTATTTAGCAACAACTAGCTTTTATAAAAGCTATAAATATCAATGCTCCACACAAAAGAAATGTCAGGTGAATTTATTATATCCTTTGTTGTTTAGAATTCGGCGGCACGCTGGACGACTGGTTAGAGCGTCAGCCACACAGTTCTGAGGACCCGGGTTCTATCCCCGGCCCCACCTGTGTGGAGTTTGCATGTTCTCCCCGTGCCTGCGTGGGTTTTCTCCGGGCACTCCGGTTTCCTCCCACATCCCAAAAACATGCATTAATTGGAGACTCTAAATTACCCGTAGGTGTGAATGTGAGTGTGAACGGTTGTTTGTTTCTATGTGCCCTGCGATTGGCTGCTCCAATCCACCGTCATTGCTCCAATCCACCGTGATAACCACAGTGATGTTTGACTCAAGTTCACCAATCAAACAACACAAGAAAGTCACATGTCCGCACACAAAGTCTTCTATTGGGCTTTGCGGGCCAATCAAAGTGAGTCATGACAGCCACGCGTGACTCCTGTTTACATGAGGTCCATCCACCTATTCTCAACACCCTTTACCCTGTTCAGGAGCCTATCCCAGCTGACTTCGGGCGAAAGGTGGACTACATCCTGAACTGGTCGCCAGTCAGTCCCAGGGCACATATAGACATGGACAACCACTTGCACTCACATTCACACAGTCACTGAGTGGGAACTGAACCCACGCTTCCCGCACCAAAGTCAGGCGAGTGTACCACTACACCATCAGTGACTGTTTACATTACAGATTATGAAAAACAACAGCTTTTACATGCAGCGTGGCTTTGTCACTGATCAAACGTTGAAAATTTCAACCCACTTTTAACTTGAGAAAACACCCTGCGGTAAGTTGCAGATGTTTTTGACGTTGTTTTGGGTGTGCGTACGGCAACATTAGCATTATTTTATTGTCACAAATAACTGCAAAACATGCATCTTCTCAGGTACTCTCTCTCTCGCTCTGTCTCTCTATTTCACACACACACACACACACACACACGCTATCAATAAGTCAGGTCAGCAAACAGCTTCTTCATGCAGTCATTTTAATGGATAAAGTAAATAATGTTTTTATAAGGCCCTGTGTCAATAGTGCGGATTATACATGGGTATAGGGGCAAATGGAAAAAACTTTCACATTTTGTAAATCTATGCCGCCATCTAGTGGTTATGAAAAAGCTGTAAACCTTCATTTCAAAATGCCACCGCCACCAAGTCGTTATAAAATGGTGTCGCCTACACTTTCATTCCAATATGACAGGGGTACGTATGACTGTATATATGTACAGTTGTGCTCATAAGCTTACATACCCGAGCAGAATTTGTGAAATATTGTTTTTTTTAAAATACAACTGATGACTGAACAACAACCATAATTAATTTATTTATGGTTATGTTTTGTTTAATGATAATGCTGTTCTGAAATGCTTGACCATTTAATTTGAATCACATTAAAATAAAATTGTATGTGTTTCGCCGGGCCTTTCATGTTTTCTTTAAATAATTGTACCCATATGGGGCCCGGCTGGCACAGCCCAAAAGGATAACGTGGGTCCCCCCTCCCATGGGCTCACCACCTGTGGGAGGGGCCATAGGGGTTGGGTGCAGAGTGAGCTGGGCGGTGGCCGAAGGCGGGAACCTTGGTGATCCGATCCCAGGCTACAGAAACTGGCAGACGTGGAACGTCACCTCTCTGGCAGGGAAGGAGCCCGAGCTGGTGTGTGAGGTCGAGAAGTTCCGAATAGATATAGCCGGGGTTTCGCCTCCACACATGGCTTGGGATCTGGTACCAGTCCTCTTGAGAGGACTACTTCCACTCTGGAGTTGCCCACGGTGAGAGGCGTCGAGCAAGTGTGGGTATACTTATTGCCCCCGGCTTGGCGCCTGTACATTGAGGTTCACCCCGGTGGACAAGAGGCTAGCCTCCCTCCGCTTCGGGTGGGGGGACCTGTCCTGACTGTTGTTTGTGCCTATGCACCAAACAGCACCATCAACACTTTGTATAGTGGGGATGGGGCGCTGGTGACCTCGACTCGGGACCTTGTGAGTCGGTGGGGAGAATATGTCGAAGACCTCCTCAATTCCACCGACATGGTTTCCCATGAGGAAGCAGAGTCTTGGGTCCCTGAGGCGGGCTCCCCTATCTCTGGGGCTGAGGTCACCGAGCTCGTTAAAAATCTCCTCGATGGCAAGGCCCCAGGGGTGAATGAGATTCGAGTTCCTGAAGGCTCTAGATGTTGTGGGGCTGTCCTGTTTGACAGGCCTGTGCAACATCGCGTGGACATCGGGGACAGTGCCTCTGGATTGGCAGACTGGGGTGGTGGTTTTAAGAAGGGGGACCGGAGGGTGTGTTCCAACTACAGGGGGATCACACCCCTCAACCTCCCTTGGTATGGTCTATTAAGGGGTGCTGGAGAGGAGGGTCCGTCGGGAAGTCGAATCTCAGATTCAGGAGGAGCAGTGTGGTTTTCGTCCTGGCTGTGGAACAGTGGACCAGCTCTACACCCTCCGCAGGGTCCTCAAGGGTACATGGGAGTTCGCCCAAACAGTCTACATGTGTTATGTGGACTTGAAGAAGACATTCAACCGTGTCTCTCGGGGAGTCCTGTGGGGGTGCTTCAGGAGTATGGGGTACCGAACCCCCTGATACGGGCTGTTCGGTCCCTGTACAACCAGTGTCAGAGTTTGGTCCGCATTGCCGGCAGTAAGTCGGACTCGTTTCCGAGGAGCGTTGGACTCCGCCAAAGCTGCCCTTTGTCACCGATTCCGTTCATAACTTTTATGGACAGAATTCCTCGGCGCAGCCAAGGCGTAGAGGGCGTCCGGTTTGGTGGCCTCAGTATAGCATCTTTGCTTTTTGAAGATGATTTGATTCTGTTGGCTTCATCAAGCCGTGATCTTCAACTCTCATTGGAGCAGTTCAGAACCGAGTGTGAAGCGGCTGGGATGAGAATCAGCACCTCCAAATCTGAGACCATGGTCCTCAGTCGGAAAAGGGTGGCATGCCCTCTCCAGGTCGGGGATGAGATCCTGCCACAAGTGGAGGAGTTCAAGTATCTAGGGGTCTTGTTCACGAGTGAGGGAAGAATGGAACGGGAGATTGACAGGCGGCTCGGTGCAGCGTCTGCAGTGATCCGGACTTTGTATCGGTCCGTTGTGGTGAAGAAGGAGCTAAGCCGAAAGGCGAAGCTCTCGATTTACTGGTCGATCTACGTTCCTACCCTCACCTATGGTCACGAGCTGTGGGTCCTCAGTCAGAAAAGGGTGGAGTGCCCTCTCCAGGTAAGGGAGACTCCGCATCACTGCAAGGTAATGTTTTTCTTTCCCACACAAAAAGAATCCAGCACCCACTAGGGAAGAAGATGGCCGAATAATGCCTGTAGCCAGTGATTCAGAGATGTACTTCTCATTAGCCTCTCTCTCCAGTCACGAGATGTTCCAAAGTCAACCACTAGGGAGTGTGGCTCCAGGCAAGAGCTCGATGGCGCAAACTTGACCCAGGCAGCAGTCACCCTTGTTCCGGCAGCAGTCCGGAACCAGGCTTGCCTGGTTCATTGGCACGACTGGCAGGTATGAGAGCAGATTTTAGAAAATTAGTATGACAAAATGTACTCCAGGTCAATGTCCGGGTTGTGTAACTTAAACCAGGGTAACCTGAGTACTCGGGGTGTTTGAGGGCACTCAAAAATAAAATATTGATTACGTCATGGTGGGAAGGAGGAAAACAGGCAGGTCTACGGTTGCTCAATGTGGGATTGTTACTTGTCCATTAATTGCAGTGGTCTTTAAGGCCTTGGCTAACAGACAAGTAAGTGTTCCCATTCGTCTCACCAAGTTGCGATCAATAAAGTTATCGTCCGCCTCGCTGTCGACCAGAGCGGATAGGTCTTGGGACTGGTCCTTTGAAGACAGCAAGGCTGAGAGCTGAAAGCCTTGTGGAGGAACATCTTGTATGGTTCCACAATAGGTAACCCCCTATTGATGAGCCCACCCTTTTAATGGTCATGCCGGACATGTGCGGATAAAGTGACCACCCGGGCCACAGTAAATACAAAGCTTTGCATTATATCTCTGTGCCCTTTCCTCAGGTGTGAGCTTAGCCCTTCCCACTTGCATGGGTTCAACAGTGTCAGCCAGAGGCGGGGGCTGTGTTTAATGAACGGGTGATTGGTTCATGCATGGAGGAGATCCGTAATGAGAGGGCGGGGCTGTCACTTCTCATAAAGTTCTAAGATGCTATCTGAGATGGGAATCGATCCTTATTGCAAGGTTGACAAGTTGATCAAGGTTGGCGGATTTGTCATGGGAGGCTAACTGAGCTTTAAGGGACGCGGAGGAATACATTTTGGAGTGCTTGGTCATTGAATTTACTTTCAGAAACGAGTGTACGAAACTCCCTAATGAATTCCGCCACATTGCAGGAACACTGGCGAAGAGACATTTGGCGCTTGGCTGCCTCCTTTCCACCGCCTCACAATTCTGAGGACTTCAAATCCGGCCCCGCCTGTGTGGAGATTGCATGTTCTCCCCGTGCCTGTGTGGGTTTTCTACAGGTACTCCGGTTTCCTCCTACGTCCCAAAAACATGCATCTAAATTGCCCGTAGGTGTGAATGTGAGTGCAAGTGGTTGTTTATATGTGCCCTGCGATTGGCTGGCAACCATTCGCACACACATTCACATCTACAGGGTGTAATCCTGTTTGTGTAGTGCTAAAAGGGTTTCTCAACCACACAGGGTCATTCAGGCAGCCAAGTACAAACTTCAGTGTTGTATTTATCAGTGTGGTGAGGTTGTTGGTGCACCGGTCATTGGCTTTGGCCTCCAGCCTGTATACTAATATAAATGTCAACCATGAGTCCACACACAGTGCCTCAAGCTGGTGATCCCTCTATTTCCTAACTGCTTTCAAAGGCAAACAAACTTGATGGTATCAGTAAATGATATGACTTTTGATGTGTGTGATTGTGTGTGAGAAAGTCAAACAGTGTGACCACAACTGAGAGTGTGACACACTTTTAAATATTCCTATGTGGAAGCTTCTTCCATACATGTCTACTGGTATGCGTGGTTACAGTATGTGTTTTGTGTGTCGTGTGTTAGTGGGTGTGAACACTTAAACAAGTTCCCACATGTGTGTGTGTGGTATCGGTGCAGGGTGCCACTGACTTTATTGGTCTTCTTGACACATTCACACATGTCCACCTATTAAATGTCATATCTCGATCCTGTCAGCACCTCCTATTAGTGCAATGGCAGGGTGGACCTCTATTTTGGTTATGCAGCTTGGGACTTGTTCGGAGTCACAGACAAGTGACTGTAGTAGTTACATAATAATGGCATTTATTGTTCAGGCAGGGGATGTAAGTATACAAATAACCGCATTAGTGACACTAAAGACATTCATTCATTCATAAGCAGAAAATTTATATAATAAATTAGTAGTAAGATCAGGGTGGTCCTACAAGTTTACAGTTTTGCAATTTGCTGTTACAGTATATGTTTTTTTTTCTCACAAATGGACTGATAATTATATGGGTTATAGTCAACATAGCATTGCTTCAAATCAAATCTAATAATAGCCTAGGCAGGCCCAAGTTCAGCTTGTACTTTGGATCTATTTGCACACTGCACTGTAAGAGTCACGTCACTCAGTTGTGACTCCATATGGGGCATGGCGGCGAGTAAGTGTTTTCCTTTATGTCCAAGCAGTATTTTAATGGAATACAATGCAATATAATAATTACTTTTTAGTTAGCAATTTTGCGGGCACAGTGGAATCAACTCTGAGTTTGTTATTCAAACAGTCTCGTGGAGGTGACGGGCAAATGTTAATGTTTTCCATTGGATTACGGGCAGTTATGACTGAGTCCCTATAAATTCTGCCTGGCAACAAACGAGCAAAAAGTGTGACGGGTATAAAAGTGGTACAGAAAACAAATGGATGGATGAGAAATTTGAAGATAAAATTCACATTGTACAGCTGAAGAGAGTACTGTGTTTTTTCTGGGTTGTAGTATACAGAGGTCATCAGTGTCCCACTTTCTTTTAAATACAAAAAAACAACAACAACTGACTGAACTGTTACCTGGGTTAAATGTTTTTTTTTCATGCCACAACTTGTGCAGTGTGTTATTGTAGAGATCACATCTCTTATCCTTTTGTGTACATACTCCACTGCAGCATTTATTATGTTCTGTTAGTGCAAACATTGATTTAATTGACAGTCCTTTTAATTGAGATTAACATGAAAAACTCTTCATGTCCTCCTTTTAAGTAGCAGCTCACTTCAACTGTCCCCCTCAGCGTCTGGAATAATCCTAAATACGCTTTCCAGTGTAGTAAACAAAGTTGTCATGCACACCGGCCGATAACGTAAGCGATTCACAGGATGTACAGTACATCTGACTCCATCCTCCTCATCATCATCATCACCAAAGATAAATAGAGGGAAACAGATGCTGCCTGCTGCTTTCCTGATTGCCACTTCCGATTACTTCTACAGTGAGTATGTGTCTGCGTGTGCGTTTCACTTTCCATCTCTGCTCCTTTCAGTTGGGATGCAAAAGTAGGATTGTGTGTTAGAAAAAGACCTTACTGTTGCAATTTTCAGCTATTTCTTGCAGAAGTGTGTGATTTGGGGCTTTTGCATGTTAAACAAATCTAAACCCCAAATCAGGTCATCCATGTGTCATGCGCTCACGCAAAGCATCCATCCATCCATCCATTTTCAACACCGCTTATCCTGGTTAGGGTCGCGGGGGGCTGGAGCCTATACCAACTGACTTCGGGCGAAAGGCGGGCGACACCCTGAACTGGTTGCCAGTCAGTCGCAGGGCACATATAGACATGGACAACTCAAATTCACACCGTCAGTGAGTGGGAACTGAACCGACACTGCCCGCACCAAAGTCAGGCGAGCGTACCACCACACTGTCAGTGACTCACGCAAGGCAAAACACTCTTATTCAATTATATACTGGTTGCTCATCGTGCTCATCATTTCCAAGGTTGTGGGGAACTGGAGCCTATCCCAGCATGGGTTGCAAACTTTCCATGTGTTAACTGCAATTTATATACAGTATAAGATAAATGGAAATAAGCCAGGAATTTACAAGTACAAAACTGAAACAGGGAACCTTTATATATCGGTTGTGGTAAAGAAGGAGCTTAGCCGAAAGGCGAAGCTCTCAATTTACCGATCGATCTACGCTCCTACCCTCACCTATGGTCACAAGCTGTGGGTCGTGACCGAAAGAACAAGATCCCGGATACAAGTGGCCGAAATGTGTTTCCTCTGCAGGGTGTCCGGGCTCTCCCTTAGAGATAGGGTGAGAAGCTCCGTCATCCGGGAGGAGCTCAGAGTAGAACCGCTGCTCTTCCGCATTGAGAGGAGCCAGATGAGGTGGCTGGGGCATCTAATTCATATGCCTCCCAGACGCCTTCCTGGTGAGGTGTCCCACCGGGAGGAGACCCCAGGGACGACCCAGGACACGCTGGAGAGACTACGTCTCTCGGCTGGCCTGGGAGCCCCTCGGGATCCCCCCAGAAGAGCTGGATGAAGTGGTTGGGGAGAGGGACGTCTGGGCATCTCTACTAAAGCTACTGCCCCCGCGAACCGACCTTGGATAAGCGGTAGAAAATGGATTGATGGATGGATATTGATTGGGACTTTTTGGGGTCTCTAGGGTTAAGGTTATTTTAATTTAACATTTGTGATTGGACTTGGTTGGAATTTTTGGAGAGTTGGGGGATGAGTAATATTTAACTCAATATATATATTTTTTGTTCTTCAATGAAAAAATTTATGGTTGAATAAGATATGGAAAACTTTACAAAGTTCAAGTTATAAATCTGTTGAAATGTCTTGCTTTTTAACTGTATTACTTTGCATGGATGTCTGCTTGTGACATAATAAAACCTATATTTATGCATAAATATCATACTTTTCACTTAAATTACCCTCCTCAGTTAATTCCCATAACTCCTGCGGAAAGTTTTGAATTTGGAATATTTCAAAAATTCCCCAATTTAACTTTTTCATTCATTCATTCATTTTCCAAACCGCTTACCCTCACTCAGGTCGCTGGCGTGCTGGAGCCTATCCCTGCTATCTTCGGGCGAGAGGCGGGGCACACCCTGAACTGGTCGCCAGTCAATCGCATGGCACATATAAACAAACAACCATTCGCACACACATTCACATCTACGGGCAATTTAGAGTCTTCAATTAACCTACCATGCATGTTTTGGAGATGTGGGAGGAAACCGGAGTACCCAGAGAAAACCCACACAGGCACAGGGAGAACATGCAAACTCCACACAGGCGGGGCCGGATTTGAAGTCCCCAGAACTGTGAAGCAGATGTGCTAACCAGTCGGCCTCCGTGCCGTCCCGTAGCTATTACAACCCTAATTCCAATGAAGTTTGGACGTTGTGTTAAACATAATTAAAAACAGAATACAATGATTTGCAAATCATGTTCGACCGATATTTAATTGAATACACTGCAAAGACAAGATAATTCCATCCATCCATCCATTTTCTGAGCCGCTTCTCCTCACTAGGGTCGCGGGCATGCTGGAGCCTATCCCAGCTGTCATCGGGCAGGAGGCGGGGTACACCCTGAACTGGTTGCCAGACAATCGCAGGGCACATACAAACAAACAACCATTCGCACTCACATTCACACCTATGGGCAATTTAGAGTCTCCAATTACTGCATGTTTTTGGGATGTGGGAGGAAACCGGAGTGCCCGGAGAAAACCCACGCAGGCACGGGGAGAACATGCAAACTCCACACAGGCGGGGCCGGGGATAGAACCCGGGTCCTCAGAACTGTGAAGCTGACGCTCTAACCAGTCGGCCACCGTGCCGCCGTCAAGATATTTAATGTTGAATAATAATTAACTTGGAATTTTATGGCTGCAACACGTTCCAAAAAAGCTGGGACAGGGTCATGTTTACCACTGTGTTACATCACCTTTTCTCCGGGGGTCTCTGTTGTCGTATTTCACGCTTCATAATGCGCCACACATTTTCAATGGGAGACAGGTCTGGACTGTAGGCAGGCCAGTCTAGTACCCGCACTCTTTTACTACGATACCACTGCTGTTGTAACACGTACATAATGTAGTTTGGCATTGTCTTGCTGAAATAAGCAGGGGCGTCCATGAAAAAGACGATGCTTGGATGGCAGCATATGTTTCTCCAAAACCTGTATGTACCTTTCAGCATTAATCGTGCCTTCACAGATGTGTAAGTTACCCATGCCATTGGCACTAACAGAGCCCCATACCATCACAGATGCTGGCATTTGAACTTTGCGTCCGTAACAGTCCGGATAGTTCTTTTCCTCTTTGTTCCGGAGGACACGACGTCCACAATTTCCCAAAACAATTTGAAATGCGGACTCGTCGGACCACAGAACACTTTTCCACTTTGCATCAGTCCATCTTACATGAGCTCAGGCCGAGAGAAGCCGGCGGCGTTTCTGAATGTTGTTGATAAATGGCTTTTGCTTTGCATAGTAGAGTTTGAAGTTGCACTTACGGATGTCGCGCCGAACTGTATTTACTGACATTGGTTTTCTGAAGTGTTCCTCAGCCCATGTGGTGATATCCTTTACACATTGATGTTGGTTTTTGAGCCAGTGCCGCCTGAGGGATCGAAGGTCACGGAGATTCAATGTTGGTTTTGGGCCTTGCCGTTTACATGCATTGATTTCTCCAGATTCTCTGAACCTTTTGATGATATTATGGACGATATTATGATATTATGATGAAATCCCTAAATTCCTTGCAATTGTACATTGAGGAACATTGTCCTTAAACTGCTCCACTATTTTCTCACGCACTTGTTCACAAAGAGGTAAAGCTCGCCTCCTCTTTCATTGTGAATGACTGAGCAATTCAAGGATGCTCCTTTTATACCCAATCATGGCACCCACCTGTTCCCAATGAGCCTGTTCACCTGTGGGATGTTCCAAACAGGTGTTTTATGAGCATTCCTCAACTCAGTCTTTTTTGCCACCTGTCCCAGCTTTTTTTTAACGTGTTGCAGCCATAAAATTACAAGTTAATGATTATTTGCTAAAAACAATAAAGTTGATCAGTTGGAACATTAAATATCTTGTCTTTGTCGTGTATTCAATTAAATATAGGTTGAACATGATTTCCAAATCATTGTATTCTGTTTTTATTTATGTTTAACACAACGTCCCAACTTCATTGGAATTGGGGTTGTATATTTATTCATATTTAAATGCATTTATTTGTATTTGTTCATTACATCCATCCATCCATCCTTTTTCTGAGCCAGCTTCTCCTCACTCGGGTCGCAGGCGTGCTGGAGCCTATCCCAGCTATCATCGGGCAGGAGGCGGGGTACACCCTGAACTGGTTGCCAACCAATCGCAGTTGTTCATCACAGTATTACATTTATTGCCATTGGAACACACGCTGTTGTCACAGTAGTGAGAAAGACACTCCCAGTTGGGAGCAGCCGTGCAGAGATGTCAAAGTGCAGAGGGACCTTCTTCACTTTTCCCCTGGAATGTAAGAATGTGATTGTAGATTATTTTAACAGGGCGGATATTGGTAAATCACTAACTCCTCTTGCTGTGGATTTTTTTAAATCCCCCATGAAAACATTCCTCATCCTCACCTCATTTTGGATTTGTTATTCCTGTCCTGTTTTTATTCAATTATCATGCTAGGGGAAAGGTGAAAAGAGAAAATTTGGCACAGAGTAGAAACTTATTAGTGTATAAACTTAAAATCTGTCAGCCCAACAGTCATATGTGGTTAGCACGTCTGCTCACACCCAATTGTCTGGGATTCAATCTTTACTCTGACCTTTCTATGTTGGGTTTAAATATTCTCCCGATGGTTGCTTGGGTTTCACCTTCTTTCATCCCACATTTCAAAAACATGCATGTTGGGTTAATTGAAGGGATTGTCTAAAGGGTTTACATTTATATGTGTGCTGTGATTGTCTGGCACTCAATGGTCAGAATGATCAGTTTTTGAAACATACTAATAAATCACTATTTCTTCCATGTCCCATATATTGAAATTAAACATTGTCTGAATGTAAACAGTTTCATGTGCGAAAAAACAACAACATTTTGAACATACTTTGTTTGTTATGAATCTTATCAGGTCTGCCAAAGGATGAGGGTGGTAAGTGATTCGGTCCAGGTCTAAAGGTGACAGAGCCAGAAACCAATAAGGTGTGGTTGCATTATGAGTGAATTGCATGTCTGTGAATACGTCATACAAAATGTATTCAAATGTTGCATGGCATGCTACTAATCTGGCAACATCCATTTAAGTGCAACTATGATTGTTCCAGCAACAATGAAAGCAACTTATAGTATGTCACCAAAGCTTGTGATTTGTAGAGTGTCACAGGTATATGTGAATGAAAGGTATATAATATGCATTACACATTTCTTGAGATCCCAGAATGGACAATTTTCTGGATTCTGACAGTAAAACAAACTACCAATAGGAAACATTTCAAAAATTCAAATCCTTACATAAAAGAAACGTTCCTCATATTAAGGCAACTATTTAAAAAAAAATATTAAACAAAACATAGATTGAGTAGTGGATAATTTTAAACGGGTCTTTGTGGTTTGAGTTTCCTGTAATTCCAGACAGAAACAAATCCACTTTGGCTCAGTGGGAACCATCCAAGCGGCAGGTTAAAGTTTCTCATATTGGTTGCTGATTTCATAATCAGGGGTCTTTAAAACGTGCAGGTTAAGTGAACAGAGGTATGTGACCCCCCCTCGCTCCACTCCAGGTCAGGTTGTGAAGTTTGTCTTTGATCCTGAACTACCAAGTCCAACCATTAAAGTGTCACAGGGTCCATGCAGTACATTCCAGGGCTTTTAATGGGTCACTACCAGAATACTGAACTGCTGGAACTGGCACAAGATGACAAAAAAATATTGTTTCGAGGGATCAGTGCTTAAAAACACTGATTTTTAAACTTATTTTGACTACGTATATGATTCTATCTGGAAATATGATTCCATCAAGTCGATTTAGGCCTGCAAAACAATTCTAAAGGCATTGTGGCATTTAGAATTGATAATTCTGAGGTTTGAGAAATACCAGTTGACTTCAAAATTTTGCAAAAATGTGATTCAACTTAACTTCTGGAATAAACATATCCCATAATAGCATGCACTAATATGTGAAACATAAACAACAGCGTAATAAATGGAATATTGTATTCATGTCAGTGCAACAAATGTGAACACTTTAATCAAAATACAGTTCTATTTAGAATTAGCTCAATTGTTAGATTATTATTGTCCAGGTAAAGGAAGCCATGTTCTTTTAAAAAAGATACATTGAGAGTTGTGGTTTGTGGTGTACATATAGCATGCATAACAACAATGTTTCAAGGACTTTCCATTGTAAGACAACGCAAAAACACGTTCAAAGCCACAAGGGCACTCGCCTGGAGTTCTGACCAACAGTGACACCCAAAGCGAAAATTGTCACAGCAATATAAGTCAAATAAATTTAGCTATTTTCTTTCTTTCTTTCTGCTTCTGTTTCTTCTTTTTTTTTTAAACCACCATAGTGGTAAAACTATATTATTTCTGACTGTGTGTGAGAAGCCCAAGCTTGATGGTTGGAAAAACAAAAACAAAAAAACAACAGTTTATAATTAACATTACATAAAGTGCTACAATACTGCTTCAGCCCAATCTGATGCTCTGGTATCAATAAGTCTAGCATGTTGACTGATGCGTTTCTCACCCATCTTTGTCACCAGATCATATCTTCGTCTCATCACCAAATCAGAACTTACAATCGTCATTTCCAAAGAAGTTTGAACATTGTGTAAAACTTAAAAACAGAATAGAAATATTTGAAAATCCCTTTCAACCTATATTCAATTGAATACACTACAAAGACAAGATATTTCATGCTCAAACTGATAAACATTTTTTTTCTTCAAATAGTCCTTCATATTAATTTGTTTCCTGCAACACGTTCCAAAAATGCTTAGACAGGGGAAACAGAAGACTGGGAAAGTTGAGGAATGCACAAAAAACACCTGTTTGGAATATTCTACATGTGTTTCTCAATGTACAATCGCATGAAATTTAGGGGATTTCATCATCTGCGGTCCATAATATCATCAAACGATTCAGAGAATCTGGAGAACTCTGCACGTAAACGACAAGGCCGAAAAAGTCAACATTGAATTCCCGTGACCTTTCATCCCTCAGGTGGCACTGCATTAAAAATCGGCATCATTAGCTAAAGCATACTGCCACGAGGGTTCCAGAACACTTCGGAAAACCATTGTCATTTAACACAGTTTGTCGCTACATCTACATTACAAATGCAAGTTGAAACTCTGCTGTGCAACGCGAAAGCCAAATGCACAATATTTGCCAAAAGTATTCGCTTCACGTTCCTTAACTCAGATATGAATTTAAGTGACATCCAATTCCGAGGGTTCCACTGGGTTTAATATAACATCAGTCCACGCTCTGCAGTTATAACAGCTTAAACATTCCTCGGAAGGGTTTATTCTGGGAAGGTTTTCCAAAGGTTTATGAGTATGTTTTTGGGAATTTATGACCATTTTCCATTGAAGCGCATTTGTGAGGTTACACACTGATGTTGGACGAGAAGGACAATCATAAGCACAGTCATGTTGAAACAGTAAAGGACAATCTCTAAACTGTTCCCACAAAGTTGGAAATGTCCAATATATTAGCCCTAGAGCTCCAGTGAAAGGAACACTGAATGCTTCAGCATACCAAGAGATTTTTGACACTCAAACAGTTTGGGGATTATCCCTTCCTGTTCCACCATGTCTCTGCACCAGTGCACAAAGCAAGGTCCATAAAGACCTTGCTTAGTGAAAAGAATTTGGTATGGATAAACTTGACTGGCCTGCACAGAGTCATGCCCTCAACCCGATAGAACAGTGGACAGTGAGCTAGGCCTTCTCGTCCAACCATCAGTGTGATCTCACAAATATGCTCCTTAAAGAATTGGCAAAAATTCAGATAAAATCATTCCTAAACTTTGTTGAAAGCTATCCCAGACCAACATCATATATTAAACCCTATGGATTTAGAATGGGATATCACTTAAAATCATATGTGAGTCAAGTCATGTGAGTAAATACTTTTGGCAATATAGTGTACCAACAACACCCAGAAATGCAGCTGGCTTTTCTGGGCCCGAGCTCATCTGAGATGGACTGACGCAAAGTGGGCTGTGGTTTGACGAGTCCACATCTAAATTTTTGGGTGGAAATCATTGATGTTGTGTTCTCTGGGCCAAAGAGGAAAAGGACCAACCGGATTCTTATCTGTGATAAGTTCTGAAGTGTGGTGGGAGTGGCTATGTAAATTATAAATCGTCTGTAGGACCAGAGTGTGAGTGATGGGATATCCAAGAAATTCACATAGTCATAAGTTATTTGTCGCAATGAGTGAGTGGCCCCACACCCAGCGAATAAGTCCTAGGTGTGTGTGTCTGCGCACACATGCAACACTGTTTTGACACTGTTTCGCATGGACAATGATCGTCAAAAGTGTCCTGTAATTGCTGTGCCTACACCGCCGGGGCTGAGCACCCCACTGTGTCACTGCTGCCTCACAGCCTAACCCCCCTCACCCAAGACCCGCCGCCCCCACAGAGATCAGTATATGTGGTTCATTGAAAGGAAGGGGATGAGTGTGTAAATGCATTAAAATCCTGGGAGGCAGGCAGGGCGGAGGGGCAGGACGCCTAGACTGGGAAACAGCACTGACGTACTGAAACCTGGTGTGACACCCCAACCCCCATCCCATGACTCCACATCAGCCCCCCAAGAAACCCTGAATATATGTAAGTGCCCAGATGTGGCTAGTGAAAAAATTAAAACATATTTATAGTGAATAGTGTAAAAGTGTGATGAGTGAGTGATTGAGAGGAATGGCTCCTGCAGCTCGGGCCCATCAGGCAGGACAACCACAGACAGTCCGCCCCACCAGCTCCGCAGCACTGACCCTGAGAATCCTCCCCACATTCCACCCAGCACCCACTACCCGCCCTCAAGTGTGGGAGGTGGACCCCCCGCAGACCGGGCAAGGACGAATACCCACAGCAGGTCCCACAGCCAGCAGGGGACCTCCCGCCCCCCCATGAGAAGAGGAGGAGGTGATCGCAGTGGGACGCAAGGAATGGAGAGAAGAGGAGGAAGCAGGCCTGAGGAGCGACAGTGGGGCCTCACCTCCCCCCAGCAGCACCCGGAACAGGGGACCAAGACGGACGCCAGCTGGCACCGCTCCAGCAACCGCGGAACATGAGCAAGTCCACCACCAATGCCCGCCGGGAGATGTGTCCTTGTGTATGTGTCCTTCCATCCATCCATTTTCTGAGCCGCTTCTCCTCACTAGGGTCGCGGGCGTGCTGGAGCCTATCCACCCTGAACTGGTTGCCAGCCAATCGCAGGGCACATAGAAACAAACAACCATTCGCACTCACAGTCATGCCTACGGGCAATTTAGAGTCTCCAATTAATGCATGTTTTTGGGATGTGGGAGGAAACCGGAGTGCCCGGAGAAAACCCACGCAGGCACGGGGAGAACATGCAAACTCCACACTGGCGGGGCTGGGGATTGAACCCGGGTCCTCAGAACTGTGAGGCTGACGCTCTAACCAGTCGCCCACCGTGCCGCCTGTATGTCCTTTCATCGTGCAAATCAGTCTAAAGAGTGAGGTGGAAAAAGTACATAAATGAATAAGAAAAAAATAAGTAAATAAAATAAAAATAAACAACCTCGACAACAAAGAATACAGAAGTCAAAAGTTTAGTTTTACATTTACAATATAGTCTTGTTATTGACAGGTGGCACATACCCAGGCAGAGGAATGAAAGTCCATGTGGCGTGGCGCCAGAGCTGGCCAGTGGGCCCCTTGCCTAGATCTTATGGGCTCGAGGGTGCGACCTGATCTGGGTTGGGGTATTGGAGTGGGGTGTCTGGCGGTTCCTTGGGGTCTTGCTGCCCAGCATCCTAGCAGTGTGCCAATATGCTTCAGCACCACCAGATGTGGCAGGTTCCTGTGCTCCGTGCAGTGCTGCTGGGGTTCTGGTAATTAACTCGCTTCTGTGTCCTGAAGCTTGCCTTGCTTGTGGGCTTGGTGGTCTATGCACCTTACTGCACTCGCGTGGGGTTGTCTGCATGATCTAAGCTCAATGCATTGGCAACTACTGCAAACCATTCTTCAGTAATGTTCAGGCCCAGAATTGGTCCTGCATGATTGCGACCAAAACTGCTCTATGTATGGATATGAGGACTCCTGAGCTTTGGGGTGGAAGGGGATGCATGGAGTACAAATCAGACTACTGTTCAAATGCTTTACACCCTGAACTGGTTGCCAGCCAATCGCAGGGCACATACAAACAAACAACCATTTGCACTCACATTCACACCTATGGGCAATTTAGAGTCTTCAATCAACCTACCACGCATGTTTTGGGATGTGGGAGGAAACCGGAGTGCCCGGAGAAAATCCACCCAGGCATGGGGAAAACCTGCAAACTCCACACAGGCGGGGCCGGGATTTGAATCCCGGAACCGTGAGGCAGATGTGCTAACCAGTCGTCCACCATGCCGGCTGGCATAAATCCATACAGACAAAAAAAAAACAATAAAATACAAACCATTGTGATGAGTAAGAGCTACTTTAAGTGATAGATTACAACAGAGATGGCATACAGAACTGGGTCAGCGGCTCCCAAGTATTAAAGCGATTTGTTCCTGATTAACTGCCATGACGATTAGCATGGATAATGAAGTTTTATTAGTGCCAGTTACGACAGTCGATAAAAATACTTGAAAACAAATTACAGTACCCTCTAGTCTATATAAAAAAATAGGGTAGCGCTACTTTCGGTTACTTCTGGTGACACTAGAAAGAAATCGCAGGTTTCATTATGCTAAAACCAGGACAAAAAAGACACAGCAGCATACAGATACAGTATATGAGATTAAAAGCAAGGTTTGCATCATATCACTGCAACTTCTGACACAGTATCTGTTGAAACGTACGTTGGCCAAACGCAAGAGCTCATGAGGGAGAGTTTTGATAATATTTTTTTGTTACTTAGGTGAATTAAGCAAAATGTATACAACCGATAGGTGTGGCACATATGCCAAGTAAGAACCCATTTAATGCCTTTTGAGTTACAGCAAAGCTGTTAACAAGGGTAAAGAATAGAAATGATCTAATCTTTCTAATCTTAATGCATTACGTCATTCTTCAGCAACCAAAAGTAGCTGGCTGACTAACATGCACACAGACAGACAGTTGCATATATGTTGCTCATACTTTTATTTTCTCTTAGAGGAATTTATTTTGTCTTGACAGCTTGACTCATGATGAGAATCGGTGAAGTCATCTTGCCACCTCGAAACCTATCTCTTCATCTTAGGAAACAGCAGCACACAACCAGCACAGAATCCCTTTCCTAAATGTTTCGTACATGGTGCTCCGCTAATAAGGAGAGAGAAGTCACGCCAATGGCTTCAGGGATAGTTACATAAATATTTCTTGTCTTGTAACACACAAATTGAAAGTTCATTCTTTAACAATATAACATTATGAAACTTTGCATTAAAACATTTATCAGTAAATTTATTAAAACAAAAATCATAAAATCATGACTTCGAAAGAATATTTCAGAATCCATCCATCCATGTTCCATATCGCTCTATCCTCACAAGGGTCGCAGTCGTGCTGGAGCCTATCCCAGCCATCTTCGGGCGAGAGGCGGGGTACACCCTGAACCGGTCGCCAGCCAATCGCAGGGCACATATAAACAAACAACCATTCACGCACACGTTCAGCACCTAAGGGCAATTTAGAGTCTTCAATTAACGTACCATGCATGTTTTGGGGAAGTGGGAGGAAACCAGAGTGGCCGGAGAAAACCCACCCAGACACGGGGAGAACACGCAAACTCCACACAGGTGGGCTGGGATTTGAACCTCGGTCCTCAGAACTGTGAGGCAGATGTGCTAACCAGTCGGTAACCGTGCCGCCAAACTTCCGAATGAGTGATTTTTTTTTTTAATCTTCTATAGAACAGCTTTATATTTTTTTTATCTTCTATAGAACAGCTTGTTCTTTACTCCAGTGGGATTTATAGGATCTGAAGCCTATATATTGTAACAGCAGACTAGATTGACTTTATTTAGGAGATTTGAATACAATACATATTTTGTGGAAAATGGAACATTTGCATTTCCAATTTGGTGATTGGTTCCTATATTTAAATTTGCAATAACATTTGTGCCTATATCTGAAACCAGTGTAACCCAAGTAGTTTATAAAGAGAAAATAAAAAAGGTAAATTTAAATAGAAAACCTCAAGGAAAGCATCTGGTGTGACATAAAAATACCTTTTAGACTGCATTACCGGCATTAAGCATAACACAAGTGTGTGGGATATTGTAAGGTGTTAAACTTCACACCCTGGTCCCAACATCATGGTATAGCGTAAAAAGTGGTGTCTCGCCTCTGATACTACAAGTACATCCAAAACTGGAAAATTGCCAGATAATTTTTGTCCCCATATTTAAAGAAATAGGAAAAAGAAAAAATGTTGCCTTTTAAAGATAGTATGAAAGGGGCTGTAGGGTTATATCAACCAGCAATCCTATTCTACTATAGATGTCTCTATTATGAGACATTAAAGCTCTCTTCATGAAGCATTAGTATTTCTGTTACCCCATTAACATTACAAATGCAATGAGAGACTTTTTTCATGACTGTGTCTCCATCTTTATTGTCTGCTGTGACTCTATCATCCACTTACACCATTTGGTCAATTGAATTAAATCGTCACACTGCAGATAGTGGCGTGAGAGAATGTCAGAAGTGGCTGTGTGAGTACTCTGTGCTCTTTCCGAGTGCATGTTGGCTTGGGTGAGTTGGCATTTGTGTATGTGAGCAGTGATTACTCTGAGCGGGTTAGCTATGGTGGCTTAAGCCGCATGTGGTTGGAGACAGTCCCAATGGGCTAGTAAACAGCCACTGAATAGGGCGAGTCTGGCATTTCAACACAATGTGTTGTGGAGGTAACTCAATGCAAGCATTGAAACTAAATGGTAATAGTGCTCTTTGACATCAGCCTCACACTTTCCAAGTGTATGGCCAAGCATTCAAATGCTGTGTGCAAATAGGCACAATGCTCCCATGTGAGGTGGGCCCCCAAAGATGGTCCTTTGCGTCTCCTCTCAACGAACCCCAGTAATCATTTTAATACCTAAACAAAAGTCAGTGGTATGTGCACCTGCCAGCAATGGCAGACACACCACAACAAAGTGAGGTAAAAAAAAAAAATTTTTTTTTAACAAAAACACCCAAATCAAGCAGTTGTTGGATAATACATTTGCGTCACTCGTTGCAAATGTCAGTTTATTTTATTTTTTGCTTTACCACAGAGGGTAAAAAGCATTCTAAAATCAATACTTCATGTTGTTTTTCTCTTAAGAGTGAATTAAAAAACAGTAATAGTGATCTGTCATTAGGGTTGAGCATCGAGAATCGAGAACCGATTGAAACAGGGACTAACATCTCCCAGAATCGTTCAAATTAAAAAACGTTTTTTCCCAGTTTCGATGCCTATAGTCCCTGAAGAAGAAAGTGGCGAAAACCAATGAGAACATGGCAAAAACCAACGAAGAAGAAAATGCACGAATATATGCTTGGCCCAACAGCAGCGGCGAACAAAAGTGTTATCTATGTTAAAATAAATGACCAGTCACCTCTGTGTAACACTTGGATTACGATTATATTGTCCAAAGGAGGCTTTCACCTTGTGTAGAAGTCAGACGCGGTCCCTCCCGCTTCGAGCCTCAGCCTACACCCCACGGAACTTCAGTCAAGTCAGTTAGGTGAGTGAAACAATAAAATACATCTATGCCAACATTGGCGGAGAAAACAAGTTAAACAGTGGGTTGCACTCTTGCACTGATTGTCTTTAGCATGTATTTTAGTCTCCTACCCAACAGTAAGAGCTGACTACAATCACACAAATAAAATTTACCATACTGTAAAGAAAGTAGAGACAGTCGTATTACAACCATCGAGACCTTCAAGTTCCTGGGAATTACAGTCTCTCAGGACCTGAAGTGGGAGATCAACATCAACTCCATCCTCAGAAAAGTTGAGGGAGTTCTACACAGCAGTAATCGAATCAGTCCTGTGTTCTTCCCATCACAGTCTGGTTTGGTGCTGCTACAAAAAAGGACAAACTCTGACTGCAACAATCAAAACTGCTGAAAAGACTGTCGGTACCCCCCTACCAACCCTTGAGGACTTGCACGCTGCCAGAACTAAGACAAGAGCATGCAAAATCCTCTTGGACACTCCACATCCTGGTCATCATCTCTTCGAGCTCCTTCCCTCAGGTAGGCGCTACCGAACAATGCGAACTAGAACAAGCAGACATTCCAACAGCTTCTTCCCTCTTGCCATTAACTTCTTAAACAATTAATTTACAATTACATTGCAACATGCTGCCATTTTTTTTGTCTTGAGTTGTTGTCACATTTCAAATTTTCAAATATACCTTACTCGTACACTCACTCTGGCCATGCTGCACTATTTGCATATCTGTTGTTGACCAATACTGGCCACTCATGTGCCAGAGTAGCATCTGCAACATTTGCACAATCGACATTGTCCCAGATTATCACACTACTAGTCATTTTCAACTGCATACATTTCTTGAAGTCTCGGCTCCCTTTGCACAATGTTCATTGCACCGGACTATTTTTCTATTAGTCATTTCAAACTGCTCTAATTGCTGGAGGACTCTGCATATTTATGCACAATTGTCAAAAAAATAAATAAATTGTACCGGCATTACCAGATTACAAGCAACCTTTTATTACTCATGACTGTTTTTTTTTTTCTCAATGTCTTTATACCTCAAAAATATTCTCTGTCATTTGACTGTCTGTTGTCGTACTAGAGCGGCTCCAGCTACTGGAGACATTGTGTGTTTTTCACATACTTGGCGAATAGAGATGATTCTGATTCTGATGACAAGCTTAACACTGAGCCAAAACGTCACCAAAGGTCAAACTAGCAACTTTACATCACAATGAATTGGGACAAATTTCACATAAATGTTGTCTCACAGTATCACAAGCACTAACCTTGTGTCTAATCGGTGTGTAGGTAAAGGAATCAACATTTTGCAGAACATTTGGTTCCATCCATTACTCTTTTTCTTGCATCTAATTTTTTTTAAAATTCATTTTGACTTATTTTTTCGTGCCAAAATGCTGAGTTCCAGTGCGCCCCCTTCAAAATAAAAGGCTACATGGTTGTTAGAAAGTCAAGTTAAAACTCGCACATATAAAACACTTGATGTGATAAAACATCCATCCATCCATCCATTTTCTGAGCCACTTATCGTCACAAGGGTCGCGGGAGTGCTGGAGCCCATCCCAGCTATCATTGTGCAGCAGTCACATATAACTATTTCAACAATACTATATTTAACTTTTAGCTGAACCAATAATTAATGAATAATAAGTCAATTGGGTTAGTACCACACACTTTGCCTTTGAGTTCGTAGGTTTGGTATTGATACTGGTGATTCAAGAACGCCAAGTCAAATGTTTTTTTTAGAAGCTGCAGGCTGCTAAGAAAATGGTTGATCATAATTTGGACACTCGTTATTTAAACCATGCAAACTTTTTTGACGCAGCCCCTGAAAGGAATCAGAATCGAGAATGGTTTTGAACCGGAATTCAAATGGAGAACCGGAATCGGGACCAGAATCGCTCAAATTCAAACGCCCAACCCTATCCGTCATTGATGAATTTGAGTGGCCACTGTAAAATTGGGCATTGTCGGTTAAAATTAAACCTCAGCTATTACAGCTACCAGCTATTACAGCTCTTTGAATACCATCCAAAATATAAATAGGTTACAACCCATAACCAATCTTTATATTGACACTGAAACCTCAACAGATGCTGCAGGCAAAGCCATTTTATACAATCAATTATGACGCACAATCAGACTTCACATCGGTGCATTATTGAAGATTATTGTAACTCTGAGTGAGCTGTTCTCTCAATAAATGGCAAATTAAGGGTGCGCAAATTAAGGGTGCGCTCACATCTCCAGTTTGTGTTTTCCGGTTAAGTAAAAAATCCAAGAGTCACAACAAACCAAATGGAATGTCTCTCTTCGTGTACAGGTTGCAAGAACGTAAACAGGACAGTTTGGTTTAAGATCTAGTAGTGCTGGGTGATACGGCCTAAATTTATTTTGTCGAAGGTCAAATATTTGTTTTGCCTCAATATTTATCACATTAAAGTTAAGAAATGTATCAAACTAAAACAGACCAAATCGGTTTACATTATAAACTAGAATGTTAATTTAACAATTATAAACGTCACAAATAAATAACGTCACCATAAAGTTTTTTTCAAATGTAATAATCTCAAACTGAAAGAAGCCACTATTATAGCAGGGTATTGGGACTTTATTTTAATCTACAGTATTTCAAATTGCATATTTGTGGAAAACACAATACACAATGTGAGGGCTGAATGTAGTTGTTTGTTTATATGTGCCCTGCGATTAGCTGGCGACCAGTTCAGGTTGTACTCTGCTTCTCGCCCGAAGATAGGTGGGATAAGCTCCAGCACGGCCGCGACCCTTGTGAGGAGAAGCGCTATGCTTTAACACCATTTGGTATGACAGATAAGTTATAAGAAGAAGAAGAAGAAGAAATGTGTTCTCTGCATTTAACCCATCACAGTGAACACATACACTTGTTAGTGGAACATACTGGAGCAGGGGGCAGCTGAAGCGCCTGGGAGCATTTCAGGCTATCAGTGTCTTGCTCAAGGACACCACAGCCATGAGTCTGGGGGATGTTGGCAGATGGTCCAGTTGGGGTCTTGAACCTAAGTCCTGCAGGGTGGCAAGCAATGATCTTAACCATTGGGCCACGGCTGCCCAGAGAAGGTCAGAATCAGAATCATCTTTATTTGCCAAGTATGTCCAAAAAACAAGGAATTTGTCTCCGGTAGTTGGAGCCGCTCTAGTACGACAACAGACAGTCCATTTACAGAAAACTTTGGAGACAGAAAGACATTGACAAAAAAAAAACAGTCACTGAGCAGTAAAGGGTTGCTAGTTATCTGGTAATGCCGGTACATTTTTAAATTATTTTTTTGACAATTGTCAAAAATGATAGATGTCTACAGAGTCTCTGGCTTTAGGCAGGCCCTGTGACGTAATGATATTACCACTCGCACTAAACACTCTCTGATGGCGAGCTTGTGGCGGTGACACAAAGACACTTTTTTGCTAGGGTATTGAGCCGAGGATAGTTTGCCTCATGATGTTTCCACCATCTGAGTGGATCTGAGTCACTCTGAGGTTTTATTCTGTGTAGGCAGCCTGGCAGTTCTTTTTCAATCACTTCTCTCTGCATCTTGATATGTCACTGGACTGACTGCACGAAGAAGTTTCCAAGGCTTCGCTTCTCTAGCTTGGCTGCTGGGATCACTTCCTCAGTGGTAGCAGCTAAATCTCACCACTGTGATGTGGTGGGTAGTTCTGGTTCATGGAGCAATGCCTCTGCCTCTGAGGTAACTCTCTTTCAGTCCCTCAAGGCTTCTGTATACTCGCGCTGATGTCACTGTGGCTATCCCGCGCGCAGTTTGCTTTTACACTTCAGCGCAACCCACGCACGCTGTTTTGAAAATGTGCTGCAGTTCTCCTCCAAGTCGACGGTGTCGCTACACGGTCTCAGAAGATAGAGCATCTGTGAATACCAGGAGAGGCCCAAGGACCTTATTTATGGACTCCGAGATGTAGATATACTGCCAAGACAAAATGTTTTTTGTTTTTTTTTTTTATCTGAAGAGAGAACCTGTGTGATTGCCTTTTCTTGCTCCAGCACTGTGCATCATTTTGGCCCGTCACCCCCATCTGGTAGGGGGTTCACTGACTAGTGTTTATTGAGGTTGGTTTAGATCCTTAAGAGTTGCAGCCAAATCTCTTCTATGCTTCCAGCTGAATGAAAAACCAGCAACCAACTTTTTGCATACGTCAACAGTCCTTTTGACCTGAGGATCCCGCATGTTGATAAAGAAAAACAATTTTCAATACATTTCATTAAATAAAATCAGAAATTTCAAATGTACAGTCTATGAATCCTGAAGTATGTTTAGTTCAAAATGATTGTGTAGACACACACCCACACGCACACCCCCACACTCCCACATATTATATATATATATATATATATATATATATATATATATATATATATATATATATATATCCACAGCAGCTGAAATAAGTATTTACCACATCACCATATTTCTCACTAAATATATTTCCAAAGGTGCTATTGACATGAAACTTTCACCAGATGTTGGGAACAACCCAAGTAATCCATACATACAAAGAAAGTACATCAAATAAAATCATAAATTAAGTTGTGTGTAATAATGTGAAATGACACAGGGATTGTATTGAACACATGAAGAAAGGGAGGTGCAACAAGGCATGGAAAGCCAAGACAACACCTCTAAAACACCTACAAAAAGGTCTCATTGCCAAGGTGTGAGTCAACACATCTCATGATGGGTAAGAGCAAAGAGCTGTCTCTAAACCAACGCAAACTAATTTTTGCAAAACATAACCATGTCATTGATTACAGGCACATATCTAAGCTTCTGAACGTTCCAGTGAGCACGGTTGGGACCATAATACGTAAGCGGAAAGCCAATCACACTACCATAGATTTGTCTCGATCAAGTGTTCCTCGCAAGATTTCTGACAGAGGAGTGCAAAGAATAATCCGGAGAGTTGTCCAAGAGCCAAGGTCCACCTGTGGAGAGCTTCAAAAAGACCTGGAATTAGCAGGTACTGTTGTCACAAGGAAAACAATGAGTAATGCACTCCGCTAGACCCCATTGCTGAAAAAAAGCACGACAAAGCTCGTTTAACGTTTCCTGAACAACATTTAGAAAAGCCAGTTAAATTCTAGAAGAATATAGTCTGGTCTCCACCCGTTCCAACCTGCCTGGACTTGTTTCTTCACTTCCTGACCACCCTCACCATTACTCTGGAATGTTGACCCCGAGTATGTAAAGTCCTCCACCCTCGCTATCTCTTCTCCCTGTAGCCTCACTCTTTCCCCTCCACCATTCATGCAAATACATTCTGTCTTACTCCGGCATTTCATCAGGATAATGATCCAAAACATACTGTCAAGGAAACTCTCAATTGGTTTCAAAGAAAAAAAAATAAAGCTGCTAGAATGGCCATGCCAATCACCTGACTTGAATCCTATTTAAAATCTATGGAAAGAACAGAAACTCAAGGTCCATAAAAGAAGCCCATGTAACCTTCAAGATTCGAAGACTGCTTGTGTGGAGGAATGGGCCAAAATCACAACAGAGCACTGCACGCGACTAGTTTCTCCATATTGGAGGCATCTTGAAGCTGTCATTGCAAAGAAAGGCTATTTTACATAGTATTAAATAAATACCAGTTGGCGTGTTTAATACTTTTTCCCTGTGTCATTTCACATTTTTACACACACCTTACATTTCTGAGCTTATTTATTCTACTTTCTTTGTGTGTATGGGTTACTTGGGTTGTTTCCAACATCTTGTGAAATTTTCATGTCAATAGCACGTTTGGAAATATATTGGTGAGAAAAATGGTGATGTGGTAAATACTTATTTCAGCAGCTGTGTATATATATATATATATATATATACACACATTATTTCAACAACTTATTTTGTTTTCCTATTAAAATTTTTACAGTACTCATTTTGTGTTATAATGTTAGATTCTATGTACAATTCTAAAATAAAAAATTATATTAACAAAGCATAAACAATAATTGGTACAAGCATTAAAATAATTATGTAGATGTTTTCCCTATGTGCATACAGCTTTGCTTATTGCTTGTGTGTGTGTGTTTATCTTTGTTTAACTACAAAACACAGTAATTATTATTAAAATGTTTGTAATGTTTTTCTCTGTAAGACTTGTATATGGGACGGAGGCATTTTATTAAGTTTTTGTTTACGTAATAATTTTTGCAGTCAGTGTTAGTGTTGGGCCCATTTTTATTTTTTGCTGTAAGGTTTGTGTGTCCTACTTTTAAACTGTACGAAATGTGTCGGCAAGTGTAAATTATAATGAAGTTGTCTTACCGATGGCAAGATGCAACCTTTGGCCAGAGCACTCTTGTCTTTTCCATCTGTTTATGGTAATTGCCTTGACAATGTTGCTTCCGTTATCTGTGGTGATGCAGATCTGATTCTCCTCATCCGGCTTCCAAGACTGTAAGGCATCCTTAAGTCCTTGTGCAATTGTCTCACTAGTATGTTCTTGAGGCTTGTCTAGCTTGTCTGCAAGCACATGCTTTTCAGCTCCCAGTGTTCAAGGTAGTGAAAATGACACAAATACAGTTCTATTGTGCTACGACTCCACAGGTCAGCAGTTGTAGAAAAGAGCTTTACAGCCGACACACTTGCCTTAACTTTCTCCCTCACATCATTGTAAAGTTAAGGCAATGCTTCCTCCGTGAAATATTTCCTACTGGGCAGCATGTATTTCCTTTAGATGTTTTTCCCCCACTGTATGCATGGGAATCGCATGGGAAATCTTGTCTTTGGCTATGTAGAAAGCGATTGCTGACATTACCTCTCTCCATTTGGCACTCGCCCTTTATTAACCACAGAAGCCGAACATAGATCCCGTTAGTGAAGTTTGTTTTGTTGACGTAGAAGCGGCACATGCAGTTGTGGCTCTCTTTAGTGTGAGACATGCCTCATACTTGACAACATGCTTCATCTTTAAGTGACTAAACAATTTGTCGTGTTGCCAACGTGTTTCTTACACGTCTTGCAGACTACGGTTGTTTGTTCTGTGTCATATTGCCAATAGCTGAACCATTTCTAAATGACAGACGTTACGTGCCGTTTATTTGGAACAATTTCAGACTTGCTAGCGTCTTTCTCTTCCGCCATGTTGGTGGCAGGGGTGGAGTCTCCGCCCTTCGTATCCAATAGTCCACGAAACAAGCGCTCATGTAGAAGTTTTACGACACAATGAAATCTCATGGAGAAAATAGTATACAAAAAATAATAATAAAATCGATGATCCAATATCAACCTCAAATGATTCTTCAAATTGAAGCATCTGAGGCTCAGAGCTACAGTTCCTATCTGTGAGGTATCTCTCAAAAACATCCACTCAGCACCAGATGCAAAAATGAACACAATCTTGACATGTACAGATCTGAGTCTTTGTGTGACCCAACGAGACCCAAGTTAGTCACTGGGCCCTCTGCACATTGCTTCCCTTTCACATGGATTTACACTTCACATTGGGAATCTCTGCACAATCTGATGCGGTTAAATACAAGAACTGTATCAAAAGCTCAGTTTTGATGAATTCAATAATTCCTTGATTGTTGCGGTCATAGTTGGCTATGGGTAAGAACTGTTCTGAATTTTACAGAAAGGCCTTTCATAAAAGAAGCTGAAATAATAGAAACATGGTGTTCGGGTTCAAATTTTTTTTTAACTCAGTCCACTGTTCATCCATCAGTTCACTGTTCATCCATCCATCCATTTTCTGCGCTGCTTCTCCTCACAAGGGTTGCGGGAGTGCTGGAGCCTATCCCAGCTATTATCGGGCAGGAGGCAAGGTATACCCTGAACTGGTTGCCAGCCAATCGCAGGGCACATATAAACAAACAACCATTCCCACTCAAATTCACACCTACGGGCAATTTTTGTCCTCAATTAACCTACCATGCATGTCTTTGGGATGTGGGAGAAAACCGGAATGCCTGGAGAAAACCCACGCAGGCACTGGGAGAACATGCATACTCCACACAGGCGGGGGCGGGATTTGAACCCCAGTCCTCAGAACTGTAAGGCAGATGCTCTAACCAGTCAGCTACTGTGCCGCCATTTAACATTTTACAAGAGATTGTTTTTCCTTTTAGATTTTAATGCTTGGATGTGTTTAAAGAACACGCATTCTATTTGTTTTACGATTCAGCAGTGTTCAATCCAAAGGAAATAGGAAAGGTCGCAAACATTTTGAAGAGCACCTGAAACATACTCCATCAAGAAGAGGAGTTATCAGTTTGTGAGGCAGATTATTATTATTTTGTAATTATTTTCACGGCATCACTGTGGAATGTAAACACAAGAAGCCTACTAAGCCATGGCTTTGTTTCTTTTGTTGCTAAAAAAAAATAAAAATTAAAAAAGGATTGTAGTATGGCAGTTACATGCATTTTACATGGCTCTATTGATTCCAGTAAATTTTTGAGCTCTCTCATTTAACTTAGCTTGTTAAGCATTAGTCCATTACCGATTTAACATCCATCCATCCATTTTCTGAGCCATTTCTCCTCACTAGGGTCGCGGGCGTGCTGGAGGCTATCCCAGCTATCATCGGGCAGGAGGCGGGGTACACCCTGAACTGGTTGCCAGCCAATCGCAGGGCACATACAAACAAACAACCATTCGCACTCACATTCACACCTACGGGCAATTTAGAGTCACCAATTCATGCATGTTTTTGGGATGTGTGAGGAAACAGGAGTGCCCGGAGGAAACAGGAGTGCCCGGAGGAAACGCACGAAGGCACGGGGAGAACATGCAAACTGGGATTGAACCCCGGTCCTCAGAAGTGTGAGGCAGACGTTCTAACCAGTCGGGCACCGTGCCGCCATATTTTAAACAAATATTTCAAATTTTTCAAATTTTACTGTCTTAAAGACACTTGATTTAGTAGCTTGTTTTAAGAATTCTAGCCAAGCAAATTTGGTTTACCCCATTGGCAGATTTATTTGCTCAAAATAAGAAAACATGACCAAATTTAGTTTATTTCTGGACAGTTTTTTTTTTTTGCAGTACAGCTGCTGACGACCAGTGTGACACTTCTTATCGGTAGTTTCTTCGATATGGGACTGATCGGTGTGGCGTAATTTTTTTTCTTTATATTGGTCGATAATTATCAGCCCTGATAGTTATCGTGCATCCTTACATTATACTTTTGTCCGAACACGCAAGCAATGAAGAAAAAATATTTCGTTCAGCTTCAAACCATCATGTCATTAGCCGGTGGTTATCATACTTATCAGAGTCCTCATAGGAAGTCCGCCAACCTATTTTTCTTTACATGCCGTTCCACATAAGGCCCATTACGTTATAAATTTATTAGTAGTTCTGTGAGCTTGGGTGCTATGAGCGAAATCCTCAGGGGATTATTAATATGTATGAATGTATTGTCCTACACATCAATGTTAAAACTCAGGTGAGCAATTTATTAACATTAATTTACAGTGCCGTGAAAAAGTATTTTTACCCTTCCTTTTTTCTTTGCATATTTATTAGATTTAAATGTTCCAGATCAAAAAGCCAATTTTAATATCTCACAAAGACAACTCAGGTAAATACAGTGGGTACGGAAAGTATTCAGACCCCCTTAAATTTTTCACTCTTTGTTATATTGCAGCCATTTGCTAAAATCATTTAAGTTAATTTTTTTCCTCATTTACACAGAGCACCCCATATTGACAGAAAAAAAATGAATTGCTGAAATTTTTGCAGGCATGGTGGACGACTGGTTAGAGTGTCTGCCTCACAGTTCTGAGGACCGGGGTTCAATCCCTGGCCCCGCCTGTGTGGAGTTTGTATGTTCTCCCTGTGCCTGGATGGGTTTTCTCCGGGAACTCCGGTTTCCTCCCATATCCCAAAAACATGCATGGTAGGTTAATTGACAACTCTAAATTGCCCGTAGGTGTCACAATCGGCAATGCCGTAAGGGCAGATCCCAAAAAATAGACTCTAGGTCAGAGGTCCTAACAATTTTAATTAAATGGCAGTGCATACGATGGCGAGACATACGAAACTAAAGTAACTCACAACCAGAGAGAATCAAAAACAGATAACGCAGGGAGACATGACAAACGGTCCGTGTGGTATAATAGTATTGAGCCTAAATTTGGACAGCGGTCAGAACGGCGGCAAACACAGGGCAAAAACGAGTGAATATTCCGACGCCCACACACTGTCACGGTGCCCCCTAAAAAGGCTGATGATGACAATGCATGACAGGTGCGTCACCGATGTCCACGCCCACCCAGACACTGCAACACAAAGAAAAACAACTTGAAACACCGGGCCATGACAGTAGGTGTGGGCGCCTCGGTGGGGCCAGCGGACCGCCCTGGGTCCCTCAGTATGGGACGTGTTCTGTCCGCTGGACTGCTCTTGGGTGGACCCCTGGGCCTGATTCCGCCCCTCGATTGATTGGGTGGGGCCTCCGCCACCGCGGTGTGGCCACAGCAATTACAGGACACTTCTGTCAGTCTTTGTGCATGTCAAACGGTGTCAATTCATTTGCATGTGTCCGCAGGTACACACCCCTCGGACTCTTTCACTGGGTGTGGGGTCAGCAATTTACTGCGACAAATAACTCATGAATATGCAAATCGCTTGTGTATCCCCTCACTTATACTCTCGTGCTGTAGACTTTTATAATTTACGTAATTAATGCCACCACACTTCAGTTGTAAAGCCGTGTTCACGACCCTTGTCCTGCATGCTTCTCCTGTCCTTGTCCTGTTCTATCTTGTTCTATCTTGTCCTGTCCGTCCCTCACAGGGTGTAGCACTACAGCCCCATGCAACACTCATATTTAATATTTCATTGTTGAAGATAATGTCATGATTTACTTCTCTCATCCTGTTAACAATTAGTGCTTTGTCTTTTGTCTTTGTTTCTCTCTCCCTTCAAGAAACTTTGTTCTGTTCGACTGATCAAGTCTCATTCTCAATAACCCTCAATTATAATACCACAGCGGAAGCTTAAAAACCCCACTGTGGCACAGTAAAACTGTTCCGGCATAAAAGGAATACAGATTTTCCATTCTGCTAGACGTAACAGCTGAACAGGACAGAAAAAATAATAATAAGGGATATCCTGGACGAAAACCTTCTCCAGAGTGCCCGGACCTCAGACTGGGCCAAAGATTCACCTTCCAACAATGTAATGGCCCGAAGCACACAGCTAAAATCACGAAGGAGTGGCTTCAGAACAACTCCGTGACTGTTCTTGAATGGCCCAGCCAGATCCTGACTTAAACCCAATTGAGCATCTCTGGAGATACCGGAAAATGGCTGCCCACCACCGTTCACCATCCAAACTGACAGAACTGGAGAGGATCTGCAAGGAGGAATGGCAGAGGATCCCCAAATCCAGGTGTGAAAAATTTGTTGCATCATTCCCAAAAAGACTTATGGCTGTATTAGCTCAAAAGGGTGCTTCTACTAAATACTGAGCAAAGGTTTTTTTTAATAAATCTGCAAAAACAATTCAATTTTTTTTCTGTCACTATGGGGTGCTTAAATTAACTTAAATGATTTTAGCAGATGGCTGTAGTATAACAAAAAGTGAAACATTTAAGGGGGTCTGAATACTTTCCGAACCCACTGTACAAAATGCCAATTCTAAATGTTATCCAAACATATCTGGCCCTATGTGACAAAGTAATCTCTTTTTAAATCATGAGTTTTTGTAAAGTTCAATTTCACTGGCCACACCCAGGCCTGTTTTTTATTAAATCTGCAAAAGTTTCCATCCATCCGTCCATTTTCTGAGCCGCTTATCCTCACAAGGGAGTGCTGGAGCCTATCCCAGCTATCATTGGGCAGGAGGCGGGGTACACCCTGAACTGGTTGCCAGCCAATAGCGGGGCACATACAAACAAACAACCATTCGCACTCACATGCACACCTACGGGCAATTTAGAGTTGTCAATTAACCTACCATGCATGTTTTTGGGATGTGGGAGAAAACTGGAGTTCCCGGAGAAAACCCATGCAGGCACAGGGAGAACATACTAACTCCACACAGGGATTGAACCCCGGTCCTCAGAACTGTGAGGCTGACGCTCTAACCAGTCGTCCACCGTGCCGCCTATAAAAGAACTGAAGTGCTCAAATGGCATGGTGTTGGGGTACTGGCCAGGAATTGAACCTGCAGTGTCTGCATGAAAGGCACCATGTCATGAAGATGTACCCAATACCTTCTCTAATAATGGATCATAATTAAACCATAACATGCAAGTTCTGTACCAACTGAAAGATTAAGGAAACCTGAAGTTTAGAATATTTTACGAACAATGTAAAGGCTAAATATTTTTTAAAGCCATGTAGATCCTCATTCCTTCTGTACCAGATGGCACTGATAAAAAAATGTGGTTTTATTCTTGATTCGTTTACTTTTATCTCTGCAAACCATATCTGAAAGGTATTAAGGTGGCAAATAACACTGAGGAACAAAAATGAAAAAACAATTCTGTTGAGTTCGATTTCTATGCTGATTACAACAAAAATTGTTGTTTTTCTAGCATGTCAAGTTTTCTTTTCTCCACAGCTTACCCTCCAGATAAGCAAAGTTCCACTGATTAGTTCAGAATCAGATTCAGAATCAGAATCAGAATCAGAATCAGAATCAGAATCAGAATCATCTTTATTTGCCAAGTATGTCCAAAAACACACAAGCAATTGGTCTCCAGTAGTTGGAGCCGCTCTAGTACGACAACAGACAGTCAATTGACAGAGAGCACTTTGGAGACAGAAAGACATTGACAAAAAAACAGTCACTGAGCAGTAAAGGGTTGCTAGTTATCTGGTAATGCCGGTAGATTATTATTTATTTTTTTTGACAATTGTGCAAAAAGTTGTAGTAAGACGTGCCAGCTGATTACAATTGGACTCATCTACAACTACATGGCAACCTGCACAAACATAGCAACTTGTTTGTGCAGTCACAATTGAGACCCAATAAGTCAGTACTATCAATATCTGCAAACAGAAAGCTACCACAGTAGGAATTAAAAGGATTTGTGCTGGTTTTTCTCTTAACCTTGTAACCATGGGCATATGGTTGTAAATTCTATTTAGTTTTATACAGTTTTTTTTAGTTTTCAAAGCTTGTAACTATTCCATCTTAGTGTTTTATTCACATAGGTATACATTTCCTTTGTTCCACTTTGTTCTCACTTTGTTAAAAAACTCAACGTGATCGAAAAAAACTGAGATCAGCTTTGGATTCCGCATCCAAAAGCTGTCAGACCTAACACAACAAAAATTGTGTTCCCCAGTGAAATCCAACGACATTTTGTAGGTAGACAGCAGTCATACATTCATACATACAGTACATTCAAGCCCAAGCTGAGCAAAGATTTCTTCCTTAAAAGAACCTCCATGAGAAATTTATGATAATTCTATTTATCACCCAATACTGTAAGTACAGTGGAGAGCCCCTTCCATTGTGCTTGCAGAAAAATAGTGAGGTGTGGTTCATTGGAACTTTGTTTCCCTTTACAATCAAGCTTTTGTTCTTGGATAAACAGGTGTGGCCTGACCCCCTCGGTGTAAGAGTAACCTTTGAAACTGTTTATACATACGTAAATTTGATCTTACTATTGATAGTGTACCTATATAGAGGGTTTGGGTGGGGATGACCAATAAGAGCTTTAAAATTAAAAGTAATATTACTACAGTATTAATATTTGTTCATTGAGAGTTTGAAGTACTTCCCATGGGCTCACCACCTGTGGGGGGGGGGGGCGGTGGCCAAAGGTGGGGAGTTTGGCGATCCGATCCCCGGCGAGAGAAGCTGGCTCTAGGGACGTGGAATGTCACCTCTCTGGTGTGTGAGGTTGAAAAGTTCCGACGAGATATAGTCGGACTCGCCTCCGCGCACAGCTTGGGCTATGGTACCAGTCCTCTCGAGAGGGGTTGGACTCTCTTCCACTCTGGAGTTTCCCACGGTGAGAGGCGCCGAGCAGGTGTGGGTAAACTTATTGCTCCCCGGCTTGGCGCCTGTACGTTGGGGTTCACCCCGGTGGACGAGAGGGTAGCCTCCCTCTGCATTCGGGTGGGGGGACGGGTCCTGACTGTTGTTTGTGCCTATGCACCAAACAGCAGTCCAGAGTACCCACTATTTTTTGAGTCCTTGGAGGGGGTGCTGGAGAGCGCTCCCGCTGGGGACTCCATCGTTCTGCTGGGGGACTTCAATGCTCACGTGGGCAATGACAGTGAGACCTGGAAGGGCGTGATTGGGAGGACCGGCCCCCCAGATTATAACCCGAGCGGTGTTCTGTTATTGGACTTCTGTGCTCATCACGTATTGTCCATAACGAACACCATGTTTAAGCATAAGGGTGTCCACCGCATGTCTTGGACACTCAGGTGAAGAGAGGGGCGGAGCTGTCAACTGATCACCACCCGGTGGTGAGTTGGCTCCGATAGTGGGGGAAGATGCCTTTCCAAAGTGGCAGGCCTAAATGTATTGTGAGGGTCTGCTGGGAACGTCTGGCGGAATCCCCTGTCAGAAGAAGTTTCAACTCCCACCTCCGACAGAACTTTGCTCATGTTCCGGGGGAGGCGGAGGACATTGAGTCCTATTGGACCATGTTCCGGGCCTCCATTGCTGAGGCGGCCGACCAGAGCTGTGGCCATAAGGTGGTGGAAATCCCCGAATCCGTTGGTGGACACCAACGATGAGGGATGCCGTCAAGCTGAAGAAGGAGTCCTATCGGGCCTTTATGGCCTGTGGGACTCCTGAGGCAGCTGATGGGTACCGGCTGGCCAAGTGGAATGCAGCTCTGGTGGTCGCTGAAGCAAAAACTCGGGCATGAGAGGAGTTCGGTGAGGCCATGGAGAAAGACTTCCCGACGGCTTTGAGGAAATTCTGGTCCACCATCTGGCGTCTCAGGAGGGGGAAGCAGTGCACCATCAACACTGTGTATAATCGGGATGGGGCGCTGCTGACCTTGACTCGGGACATTATGAGCCGGTGGGGAGAATACTTCGAAGACCTCCTCAATTCCACTGACACGCCTTCCCATAAGGAAGCAGAGTCAGAGCCCTGAGGTGGGCTCCCCTACCTCTGGGGCTGAGGTCACTGAGGTGGTTAAAAAGCTCCTCGATGGCAAGGCCCCAGGGGTGGATGAGATTCGGCCGGAGATCCTAAAGGCTCTAGATGTTGTGGGGCTGTCCTGCCTGTGCAACATCGCATGGACATCGGGGACAGTTCCTCTGGATTGGCAGACTGGGGTGGTGGACGGTGTGTTCCAACTACAGGGGGATCACACTCCTCAGGCTCCCTGGTAAGGTTTATTCAGGGGTGCTGGAGGGGAGGGTCTGTCGGGAAGTTGAATCTCAGATTCATGAGGAGCAGTGTGGTTTTCGTCCTGGCCATGGAACAGTGAACCAGATCTACACCCTCGGCAGGGTCCTCGAGGGTGCATGGGAGTTCGCCCAACCAGTCTACATGTGTTTTGTGGACTTGGAGAAGGCGTTCGACCGTGTCCCTTGGGGGGTCTTGTGGGGGGTGCTTTGGGAGTATGGGGTATCGAACCCCCTGATACGGGCTGTTCGGTCCCCATACGACCGGAGTCAGAGTTTGGTCCGCATGTCCGGCAGTAAGTCCGACTCGTTTTCGGTGAGGACTGGACTCCGCCAAGGCTGTCCTTTGTCACCGATTATGTTCATAACCTTTATGGACGGAATTTCTAGGTGCAGCCGAGGCGTCTGGTTTGGTGGCCTCAGTATTGTATCTCTGCTTTTTGCAGATGATGTGGTTCTGTTGGCTTCATCTATGCCGTGACCTCCAACTCTCACTGGAGCAGTTTGCAGCTGAGTGTGACGCGGCTGGGATGAGAATCAGCACCTCCAAATCTGATACCATGGTCCTCAGTCGGAAAAGGGTGGCGTGCCCTCTCCAGGTCAGGGATGAGATCCTGCCCCAAGTGGAGGAGTTCAAGTATCTTGGGGTCTTGTTCACGAGTGAGGTAAGAATGCAACGGGAGATTGACAGGCGGATCGATGCAGCATCTGCAGTGATGCGGCCTTTGTATCGATCCGTTGTGGTAAAGAAGGAGCTAACCCGAAAGGCGAAGCTCTCGATTTACCGGTCGATCTACGTTCCTTCCCTCACCTTTGGTCACGAGCTGTGGGTCATGACCGAAAGAACGAGATCCCGGATACAAGCGGCCGAAATTAGTTTCCTCCGCAGGGTGTCCGGGCTCTCCCTTAGAGATAGGATGAGAAGTTCGGTCATCCGGGAGGATCTCAGAGTAAAACCGCTGCTCCTCCACATCGAGAGGAGCCAGATGAGGTGGCTGGGGCATCTGATTCGGATGCCTCCCGGACGCCTCCCTGGTGAGGGACGACCCAGGACACGCTGGAGAGACTACATCCTTCGGCTGGCCTGGGAACACCTGGGATCGGCCCGGAAGAGCTGGATGAAGTGGCTGGGGAGGGGGAAGTCTGGGCGTCGCTGCTAAAGCTACTGCCCCCGCGACCCGACCTCGGATAAGGGGTAGAAAATGGATGGATGGATGGAGTTTGAAGTATTCATGTTATATTCCAGTTTAAAGGCTAATGCTGGCACCTCTGCAAAAGAAGTGACACGTGTGAGTTTTGTGCACAGCTGACTGATCAAACATGAGTACTGGTTCACTAATCTTTCACCTAGATGTCAATCTATAGAGAATTGTTCTACATAAAGCTCTGAATACAAATGTGAAGGTAGTTCCGACAAGTACTGCAGTACATTTAGAGGGCTACATGCTTGTTACCTCATCTCGTTAAGGCACACACAAATAGTACTTGGGACCTCATTTAATGTGTGACAACATGGTATGTGTCAAAGTTACAGGCGTCATAAGATAATCAAATGAAACCTCTTCAAGCAGAGGAGTTCAATCGATGTAATTTAACAGATCAAATGAGACCAGCTCTAAGTTTCACATCTTATTGTAGTTCATTACAAGAAAAACGGGGTATCATATTTAAATACTTAAACACTTCTTGCTTGTATCTTATAAATATGATGATATGTGCATAGGGGCAAATGTGTCGCAAAAAAAAAAAAAAGGTGAGTACCACAGCCAAGAGTAGCTCCCACACTGCTTAACATACAGTCAACAACAATGCATCAGATGACAGAGTTCAGTCAACACACAAACAAGCTCATATAATATGCACAGCCCTGTCCACCAAACCATCTCTCACACATGCAACCCAAAGAGTAGTACACCAGACAATGTTCCTAAGCAACGTTTCTGTCTTTTACACGCACAAATTGCACTTCTGGCAGGCTGCAGGGGTCACATATGTTCATCTAATTTCAAATGAGAGAAAAACAGAATAGCTCTAACTGGGTCAGTGACTCCAACCTTTAAAACCTTAACATGTTTAACTTATAAGGGTTTCCATCAACATAGGGACTACACAAAACACAAACCTTAAAGGGGACATATTATGAACAATTTACTTTTTAATTGCTTGTATGTACAGGGTAATTGAAAAGTAATTCCCTATATTTAAGTACTTGTAATTTATTTCTGAAGTATAATTCTTACAAGAAATGAACATGAGAAGAAAGTGTATTGCATGGAGTTTTATTTAAAATTCTATATGGGCGTCACCATCAGCCACCGGTTTCTCAAGACGCCTGGGAACTGCATTAACTGATTTCACAAGGAACTCTTGCGGGATGGAAGACATAACTTCTCGTATTTGCCCTTCAAGTTGTTCCAAAGTCGTTGGTTTGGTAGAATAGACTTGCTCCTTTAATCATGGAACATACACACAAAAAATGAGAAAAATATTACAACATATGAATAGATTATAAGTATTTTAAAACAGGGAGTTAATTTTGAATCACCCTGTATATAAACAGTCATGGTCTCTGGAGTGGCTGCACACCCATGAAGTGTGAAACTAAACAACCAAGTACAGTGGAACCTCAATAAAACTGACCCCAATATAAAGGCTATCGGATAAAACGGACCTTTGGGACTGAACAATGTGTCCAAAAATAGTTTCCATTAGTCACTTAAAATGCCATTGACAGAATCTGTCAGTTCCCAATTTTATTTTATTTTTTTGTCAAGCTGTTCGCTTTTGGCAATGGATTTGGATCTACTAAGCACACTAATTCCTTGTGGTTCATTATAATGACTCCCCTATGATGAGTACTGTACATCAACAATGTCACCATGACCAAGCACACCATCATGGCAAGTTTGGATGAAATGTTAAATTTTCAAACATTTTCAAGCTTTTTAAAAAAAACATTTAAATAACGTTGTACTGTACTGGGTGTTTTATGGCACGAAAAAAACTACAAAACAATTATTTTGCACTGTACAGTAATATGGGTGCACCACCCAAAAAAAGTGCATTAATGTAACGGACAATCGGCATATCAGATGATTAGTCCATTCTATCGAGGTTCCACTGTAATCCTTTGTTAGCTGCCTATTTCCGAAAATGTGTCTATGAATGAGCTGTTCTGTATTTTCCCAAAATTGTGACACCACAATTCGGCTAATTTACATAATATTGCTCCACACAGAGGTCCTCCGCCAATAACTTGGCAGCAGGGCAGGGTGAAAATCCGCCACTTTCAAGCCACGGGAGGATTAAACCATATGAAACACTATGTCAAAGCAAAAGGAAAGATGAGCTGCGTTGTGTTTTGCTGGATGCACAGATTGGAACTTGTTAACAGTGATTGCCGAAGTTGTCAACACGGTGGGGGAGTATCTGTGTTTGACCCTCTGTTTACTGCATGCAACACATACAAGGGTCCGTACACTAATTGGTAAGTGTTATGTCGTGGCTTCGCTCCATCCATCCATCCATTTTCCATACCGCTTTTCCCCACTAGGGTCATGGGCGTGCTGAAGCCTATCCCAGCTATCTTTGGGCGAGAGGTGGTGTACACCAGCCAATCCCAGGGCACAGATAAACAAATAACCATTCACACTCTCATTCACACCTACAGGAAATTTTGAGTCTTCAATCTGAGGGAAGAAAAGCACAATGTCGGACAGGACAGGAAAGGAGGGGAAGAGAGCAGTACAAGGGTAGTGGCCCTGGCTGTACAACTGGGGGATGGTTGGGAGTGTCTATGTACATTCTAGACAGCTATATAAACGGAGTGCAAGTGAGGGGACATCCTAAGAAGTTAACAAGGTCATAGGAATTGTTTATAGCAATTAGGGAGTGGCCCCACACGAAGCAACTGAGTCTGCAGACACATGGAAATGAACTGAAAGGAAAGAGCGGGCACAGGGGCCCAACCAAGAACCGCCCAGCTGGCAGTGGTGGTGGTGGATGCAGATTCATGAGAGGTTCATTTGTGACTAAAAAGGTCCTCTACCTACTCAACAGGAAACTACAGGCCTATTTTCAGGCTGCTGTATCCCCGTCCCTGCTCAGGTGTAAAATGTGATGGAACACAAAGCAGGAAATTTTCTTTCTCTCTGTAAGCCACTCACATGTGGGTGTATCATAAATGCATTGGAAACACATAAACACTACAGTGTGAGCAATTCTAACATATATTTGAGATTATCATTGTGAGAATCTGTGTATGTGCACTGCCATTCACCATATTTTGTTGTGTAGAAAAATTAGGCCTTGATTAACCTAAGCATATACAGTATTTAATATCAGACTGAAATGTTACTTTCCTATGTGATCAAATATAAAGCAAGTGTTTCGTTATTGCTCAGTGTCGCACTATTAAAAAGTAGCAATAGTTTAACAAGCAGCATTTTGTTATGGCTCACATAATGGTTTTATTACTGTTTAGCGTGAGAAACACGCCTTGCTTGTTTTGGCATGGAGTTCATAATAATCCAACCTCAAACTGTGACCTTGGATTTAAAGTAAATGCTGCGCCTGCGTGAGTAGATTTACAATAAAAGTCGTAACTGGATTACCAGACCTTGTGTAACGGCGTGGGAGAACTAATTAATAAATGTCAATAATTGCTTATTAAATAATGTAATGCTGGTGAAATCAAAAGACAATGGAACTGTGCATGCACTTTTATTCGTATTGGAACAACTGGGGCAACATAACAAGCAATGAGTAAATAACAGTTACATTAACTGTGCGAATAACAAGTATGATTGAAACATGACTCAGGTGACTCACTCCATGTCTTGTTGCACAGTAAAAGCTGCTTAAAGATCCTCCCCGTAGCTCTTATGATCATGTGAAGCAAAAAAAACAGTTAATACCAGAAAATACAGTATGACAACATGACAGGTGGCGTTCATGTAAAACAATTTTAAATGCAAGAAACAAAAAATATTGGGACAGCATCACTTTTGGAGCTTTTGACTTGAAGCCAGTCATAAAAATGAGTCCCGCCATTTCAGCCGACTCTGTCCAACTCTTGCTCAGTGTCTGGGTCATTTGAGTTCAGTGTACTGTGACAATTAGCGCTGGCCTTTCTCTGAGCAGTTTTTCAGGTGTGCTGTTCGTAAGTTTAAAATGCAATGGTATGCAGGATGGGCACATACTGTACATCCAATTCACACGCACTCGGGGCAAGTTAAATCAAGCACAACGTGGCTTTTAAGCAGTTGCTGGCTTCCCTAAAATTATTGGAGCGATATATTTATTTTCCGTAACAGTTTGTTTGTCTTTTACTAACACTTCTAATTCCATCACTTCAAACTTTATTTTCCACTTGCGAAGCTCTCCCAAATATTATATGGTAAAAACCATCAGCCTCTTTTAAATACGGCTGTTTTCACCCCTTTAAGACCTGGTGCCATCAGCGTGCCCAGTCTGTTAGAGTGAGTGAACACACAATTATATGTTCGCTTTTTGGGATCGAAAGTCAGTAAGTAGTAAAAGACCGCAATGTTTGTAGATCCCAACTTGCAACAACCATCCACAATCCGTTAACATGAAGATGCAATTTAGCACCCTCTATTTGGGATCAGGCCCATTAGTGTTCTTTAAACACATCCAAACATTAAAATCTAAAAGGAAAAACCTATCTCTTATAAAATGTTAAATGGCGGCACGGTGGCCGACTGGTTACAGCGTCTGCCTTACAGTTCTGAGGACTGGGGTTAGCCTGTAGCAATATTGGGCTGCTTTTGAATTGGTGAAAGAAAAAAGACAGTAGGATGTGTCTTTCATTCCTAGGCTAAAACAACTACCTTCATGGACCTGAACTTTCACTGCAGACAATGCTGAGCAAAATCCTTCCATAAGTCAGGATGACAACTACATAGTTAAGACTATTTCTAGCTAAACCATCAATCAGTGTAAAGGAACATGGATACAAAGCTGAGGTCAAATTGCAGTCACCGAACTAAATAAAGCAGGTCTTGGGCTGAACGAGTTGGTCATGTACAGTTAGTAATCAGGATTGACGCTTCTCACATTCAGAAATAATTAAACTGTTGGATTAGTCTGACTGAAATCAGATTTAAAGATGTAAACAACTGAATTCAACTGAAATTGTACCAACATGATTTTTTCATAGTGGAGTAAACACCACAGATTGATGATGATTATGAGAAATGTTGATATATTGTGTATCCAGGAGAGCAGGTGTAAGTAAGTAAGGCTAGAAGTTTAGGGGCAGGGTTAAAATTATTTTACCATGGTGTAGATGGGAAGAGAAATGGAGTCGGGGTTATTTTAAAAGAAGAGTTGGCTAAGAATGTCTTGGAGGTGAAAAGAGTATCAGATCGAGTGATGAGGCTGAAACTTGAAATTGAGGGTGTTGTGTATAATGTGATTAGCGGCTATGCCCCACAGGTAGGGTGTGACCTAGAGGTGAAAGAGAAATTCTGGAAAGACCAAGATGAAGTAGTTCTGAGCATACCAGACAGAGAGAAAGTCGTGATTGGTGCAGATTATAATGGAGCCAAGGTGATCAGAGAGGCAGGCAGGAGAGTACTTGGTGTATCTTCTGGCAGGAAAGGAGAGAAGTAGACTTGGTGGTGGAACCTCACAGTACAGGAAATCATACAAGGAAAAAGATTAGCGAAGAAGAAGTGGGACACTGAGAGGACCGAGGAGAGGCGATAGGAATACATTGACATGCAACATAGGGCAAAGGTAGAGGTGGCAAAGGCCAAACAAGAGGCATATAATGACATGTATGCCAGGTTGGACACTAAAGAAGGAGAAAAGGATCTATACAGGTTGGCCAAACATAGGGATAGAGATGGGAAGGATGTGCAGCAGGTTAGGGTGATTAAGGATCGTGATGGAAATATGTTGACTGGTGCCAGTAAGTGTGCTAGATAGATGGGAAGAATATTTCGAGGAGTTGATGAATGAGGAAAATGAAAGAGAAGGAAGAGTAGAAGAGGCAAGTGTGGTGGACCAGGAATTGGCAATGATTAGTAACGGGGAAGTTAGAAAGGCATTAAAGAGGATGTAAACTGGAAAGGCAGTTGGTCCTGATGATATTCTTGTGGAGTTATGGAAGCATCTCGGAGAGGTGGCTGTGGAGTTTCTGACCAGCTTGTTCAATAGAATTCTAGCATGTGAGAAGATGCCTGAGGAATGGAGGAAAAGTGTTCTGGTGCCCATTTTTAAGAACAAGGGTGATGTGCAGAGCTGTGGGAATTATAGAGGAGTAAAGTTGATGAGCCACACAATGAAGTTATGGGAAAGAGTAGTGGAGGCTAGACTCAGGACAGAAGTGAGTATTTGTGAGCAACGGTATGGTTTCATGCCTAGAAAGAGTACCATAGATGCATTATGCCTTGAGGATGTTGATGGAAAAGTACAGAGAAGGTCAGAAGGAGCTACATTGTGTCTTTGTAGATCTAGAGAAAGCCTATTACAGAGTACCCAGAGAGGAACTGTGGTACTGCACGTGGAAGTCTGGAGTGGCAGAGAAGTATGTTAGAATAATACAGGACATGTACGAGGGCAGCAGAACAGTGGTGAGGTGTGCTGTCGGTGTGACAGACGAATTTAAGGTGGAGGTGGGACTACAGCAGGGATCAGCCTCTTCCCGTTTGCAGTGGTGATGGATGGACTGACAGATGAGGTTAGACGAGTTGAAGTTTAACTCACTTTACATGAAGCCTGTAGACCAGTTAAAACATGGCAAATAGGGTGTTTCACTCTATGGGTCATAAAAGAAGCACTTTCAGCATTTCAAAATAGTCTGGAAATCAGTACCTCAGTCAGCATTTATTATTCCGTTTTTCTGCGACTTGCATTTCTGTTTATGTGTAGCCTTTATTGTACAGTCTGACCTATACCAGCACTCTTGTGCTTTTGCTCAGATTTACGACGGCGAGTGGAATTTATACCAAAAGTTCTATTTTGGTGTCATCTGACCAAATGACATTCTCCCAATCCTCCTCTGAATCATCCACATGGTCACTTGTAAACTTTAGACGGCAATCTGCCAGCTGTTCAGTCACTGTCCATGGAATCACTGGATGGTCCACAGTTCAATTATGCAGCACCACTATGTGGTCACAATGTTAGTGTCAGTGTGCTCAGTCACACACCAAAGAGGACTGACTACCCTTTACCGGTTCACCAAAAGTACGTTTTTGGTTTGGTTAGTTTTTTTTTTTTTTTTTTTATTTATTTTTTTTTTTTTTTATACAGCCAAACATTGCACAGAAATAACTAAGATTATCTGGCCAAAAAGCATCTTCAGATAGTATGTAATGGCATAGCACATCAGAAGGACTGTCTTATTTATTTTAAAACTGTGGCTGATTTTGGATACAGTACAAAACACCACAACCCCTCTAGTAATCATCCTTATTTGATGAAAAAATATGATCACCCAAATTTTATATGCTGTAAAATTTGGTTTAATATGTGTTTCTTACTTGATAAGGGCTGTCCTTGGTCTGCATTGACCTTCACTTTGAGGAGCACTAGATTATATGGAGCTACAAAATGGAATAGAGGGGGTTGAGGAAGAGCTTGGGAATGGAGTACGGGGGCAGGGAGAGTAGAGGGGGAGGTTGTATGGTTTGGTGGCCTCTTCCAATTCCGTAGAAGTCGGGAGACTTAACTCTCAGAGGCTGGAAGCTGTAGTTGCTTTGACAAACGTAAACTTTACAAACAGGACCTATACCAGAACTCTTGTGCTTTTGCTCAGATTTACGACGGCGAGTGGAATTTATACCAAAAGTTCTATTTTGGTGTCATCTGACCAAATGACATTCTCCCAATCCTCCTCTGAATCATCCACATGGTCACTTGCGAACTTTAGACGGGCCTGGACATGTGCTTGCTTAAGCAGAGGGACTACGGGATTTCAATCCATGACAAAGTCATGTGTCACTAATGGTAATCTTTGTGACTGTGGTCCCAGCTCTCTTTAGGGCATTGATCAGGTCCTCCCTGTGTAGTTTGGGACTGATTCTTCACCATTTTCAAGATCATTGACACCCCCACGAGTCCCAGGTTGAGGGAGATTGTCAGTCATCTCGTCAGTCATCTCGTATTCCTCCATTTTTTAATAATTGGACTAACAGTTGATCTCTTCTCACCAAGCTGCTTGCTTATTGTAGAGGAGCACATCCCAGCCTTGTGCTGGTCTACAATTTTGTCCCTCATGTCCTTAGACAGCTCTCTTGTCTTGGCCATGGTGGAGAGCTTGGAGTCTGACTGTTTGAGGGTGTGGACAGGTGTTTTTTGTGCAGATGTCGAGTTCAAACAGATTCCATTAATACAGGTAACGTGTGGAGGATTGAAGACCTTAACGATGAAGTAACAGGTCTGTGAGAGCCAGAATTCTTGATCCATCCATTGTCTTCCGCTTATCCGAGGTCAGGTACCTTTAGCAGGGAAGCCCAGACTTCCTTCTCCCCAGCCACTTCCTCTAGCTCTTCCGAGGGGATCCCAAGGGGTTCCCGGGCAAGCCAAGAGACGTAGTCTCTCCAGCGTGTCCTGGGTCATCCCGGGGTCTCCTCCCGGTGGGACGTGCCGGAACACCTCACCAGGGAGGCGTCCAGGAGGCATCCTAAACAGATGCCTAAGCCACCTCATCTGGCTCCTCTTAATGCGGAGAAGCAGCAACTCTACTCTGAGCCCCTCCTGGATGACTGAGCTACTCACCCTATCTCTAAGGGAGAGCCCGGACACCCTGCGGAGGAAACTAATTTCGGCTGCTTGTATCCGGGATCTTGTTCTTTCGGTCACGACCCACAGCTCGTGACCATAGGTGAGTGTAGGAACGTAGATGGACCGGTAAATAGAGAGTTGGTACGTGTCCAAATATTTATTTTCTGCAAGAATATAAAAATAAATAAAAAAATCATACTATGTGATTACCTAGATTTTCTTTCTCTCTCACAGTTGAAGTGTACCAATGATGAAAATTACAGACCTCTCTATCTTTTTAAGTGAGACAGCTTTCACAATCAGTGGCTGTCCAAATACTTCCCCCGCCCCCACTGTATGTGAGTCTCAGACAGTCAGGAAGAAGAATGATGAAAATTTATGTTTACTCAAGTGTCAAGGGGACAGTTTTGGCTCTTTTTAAGAGGCCAGATTTGTCTCTTTTCAAACTGGTTTAACTCACTTGCATTCCACTAGTCTTTCCAATTGTACTTAATATGACATAACAATCACATTTGTTTTTCTCGACGAATGAGGGTCACTGTTTCAAGTAAGGCAATTGCTGATTTGGAAAATGTAACTGTTAAGAATTGTTCAAATACTGTTGCTCGGATAGGCTCCACCACACCTGGAACCCTAATGAGGATACACGCCGGTAGAGAAATGGATGGATTGACTATGAACATACCGTATAGGATAAATAAGATCTGAACAATTCAAAAGAGCTGTTCGTTTTTCAGGATTTATTATACCCATCCATCCAGCCATTTATCCATCCATCCATCTTCTGAACAGCTTATCCTCACTAAATAAACTAAAAAAAAATTATCTGATAAAAAAAAAGAGAAAAAGAAAATATAAAATGCTACAGCAGGCAAGAAGGAATACATCTGATAGAGATACATTGTACAAAAGAGAACACAGCATTCTGACTATTGTTTAAGTGTTCTCTGCCTCCAGCTCACCCCATGTTTGAGCTACCAGTTTCTTAACAAATTCAACGCCTCTGACAGTACTTTGAGGAGAATACCAACGAGCCACAGAAATTCAGATACGTAAGGTGCTCAGACAATACTTTTACAGCCAGAGATATGTAGCACAATTGTGGTATAATGTCAAGTGACTGTGGTATTCCAGTTCCGTGACCCTTAAGGCAAATTGACAACATCAGCTCCTGAGATGCAACCTTTGGCTTAGTAGGTGCACTGAACAAACTCCCAAAAAAAGTGAAGACCTTCAAGGGGATTTGTCTGTCCTTGTTTTTTTGTACACGTAGTCTTCAGAATCACAATCAGCTTTGATAGCCAAGTATATTACAAGACACACAAGGAATTTGTCTTGACATAATATTTGAATAGAAAATATTTAGTTATTTCCCAGATAAGCAACATTGTTAAATCCTATTCCCACAGAAGGGAACAATAATGCAGTTGCTAGGTGGTCAGTGTATGGCTTTTGAAGCCTCTATCCTTGCTGATTTCAAATAAAAGTATTTTCTCTGCACTGGCAATTGGCCTCATTAGCTGAAGAATTAAGTCTATGCAAAAGTATTTGTTTCCTGGACTGGAGGATAAATAATGATCACTAACTTACTGAAAATAATGATCACTCCCTTACTGATGTACAGTATTTCATTTGACTCATATTCTCACTGATATCTTTTATACATCTGACAGTGAAAACTGTTCAGTTACTTCCTTTTGCGATTCGTTTGTCAATCAATTAGAATAATCCTTTTGGTGACCTCCACTGACCCACTGCCCTAGGTTAAAACAACCTAAACCACTTGGCAAGAAGACTAAAGCAAAGAGGAATGGTAAATATGCAAAAGCACGACTGCATGCATGTGCACGCAAACACACAAAGGAACATACGTACAGTATGTTTACACATACACAGTAGCATGAGAGTGAAAGCCTTTTGCTCTGAAGCAGGGTGCCTGTCACTGAGAAAAAACAACAACGCAATGAGAGGATTAGAAGACGTGAAATTCAATGTGCCGTGGATGGACTAGCGGGATTAATAGCGAAGAACAATACATGAAGACATTGTAACATACAACTTTCAAAAACTCGTCCCTTGAGTTTGCATGTGCATGTAAAAGTGTACCATTAAAACAATAAGGTGAGAAGGGTAAGAAAATACACAGTCTGGGAACAGTCTTTAACAGTTACCTTCATATTTACTGCACATGAAAAAAAAGAAAACATACAGACTATTGGACAGTTCATTCTGAGTCAGGATACGTGTTTTATGGGTGTATTTATGAGATGCCTTACAATGTTCTATACAAGCACAATTTACTTTGACCTCATTTGTCAATTTTGCCATTTTGAATAGGCAGGGTTTCACGGTCAACAGCTGAATCACCACTGCGCCCGTGTACTACTGACTGTTGAAGCATTCATCTTTTCTGGCTGCGCCTCCTGGATTTAATCTGAAAGAGCAGACACAAAGACTGCGCTCCATATTCTATTAGAGGAGCAATACATTGTAAATCTTATATTCCTTTACTTTGTACACCTGTACAGTGTATTATATGACAATACAAAAATCGGTGATGAAATATTTTTTCTTTTCATATTTTCAAATAATACTATCATTAAAAATAAGTTTTCCTATCAATAAAGTGGCAGATATGTGCATATTTAAGGTAAACATAATGGTTATTTATTCATCCTTTTGCTGCATTTGCATAATGCAGTTGAATAGCTCTCCATGCACAGAAAAAACCAAAAACCTGAGGTTGGGTTAGTGAAGCTGATGTGCGACTCCTGAAAACATGCACAGGTGCAGGACTATGATCTCTGGGTCGGATTTGTGCTTGTGAACACTCACCTTCCTGTTGAGCCATCATGAGCCAAAGATGCCGCTGAGTCAATTGCAACATCCGCCTCAGCACACTTTTATTTCCAATGAGTGTCTAAAAAAGAATGTTTGTCTTCTTTAACAAACATTCAGGACATGAGTATTTAAAGATTATTTGATTTAAAAAAGTCAGCATTTTAAGATATAACATCAGCTAAACTTTCTTCAGAGTTCTCCAAATTCTGATGAACTATATGACAAGGTATACCCTGGATTTTGACATTACAAATAAACTTACCATTCCATTTCAGTGCTTACTGTTAGTACTGCCTTAGTGCCATGCAGTTTGGTGTGCGTGTGGGTGTGAGTAAATGTCCTTGTTATTCCCAAATGAATGTTATCTGTAGCTCACCATATTTACTCAGCAGACAGCCTCTGCCTGCTTAGACAAGCTGTGTCGACAAAGACCAACCTATATACACCACTTGCTATGGTGGTACACAAGCATGCCAATGCCTGCAACCACATAAACAAACCTGATGTTTAATAGGGCAAAAAAAAAAGAGTTTGTTATGTACTTGCTGTGTCTGATGAGGAGAAAGTCTGAGTTGCATTTTCACCAAATTTAACATACACACTTACAGCAAGTACATATTTAATTTAACTTACAGTGGAACCTTTAAATATCAACGTTGTCATACAGTTCAGAATTCCACCAAAATATTGGGAAACGTGCCTGTGAAACCAAGCTTGGAAAGTAGTCATTGATGACCACTTAAGTTTTCAGCACACTGTATGTGGAGACTTAAGCTCACTGATTATCTTTGACTTTTAGGATAACACCACAAAGGTTAGAGGGGATGGCACATAGGAAAAATGTGATGACGATCATAGAAATAAATAGTTGAATAAGTAAATACATTTTAGTCTTCATGTAAAGTAACAATACAAAACATAAGCAGTCTTCTATACATTTGTCAGTTTTCTGTCACTCATCAAAGTTAAGGTTGAGTACACACTTTGTTTTTACATCTTTATTTTTGCCATCCGTCCATTTTCCACACCGAGGTTGCGGGCATGCTGGAACCTATCCCAGGTGACTCTGGGTGAGAGGCAGGGTACACCCTGAACTGGTTGCCAGCCAATCGCACTGTTGTATGATAAAGTAGACATAATATAATTTTGTTTCGCAATTCAAAACAGTTTCCAGGTGTCTTAACGTGTTGGGGCCTGCTTTTGTCAAAATAAGATATATATAGATATACAGTATATTCTACAGACTCTTTCTTGCCATGGGGATATCAGCTCATTTTAGGGGCAGATCTGTGTCATGCAGTGAATCAGGCCTCATCCTGGCCCACACACTGCTGGGCCAATCGCCAGACCTGCCTGTGTTAGAATGACAACCAATGGATCTCACTGGCGCTTTCTTGCTAGCGTTTGGCCATCTCCTTTTACACTCAGCAGCGAGTGTTCACGGTGTCCAGCTGTTTGATTGTAATAGCGGAAGCAGAGTCCAGAGCGTTGAAAACAAATGAGGCATCCAATCATCTGTGTGGGTTCATTTTGCTATTACTGATGTTAAATATGTTCTTTTTATTTTGCTCCTTGGCTGTGCAGTCTATTCTTGTCTGATAGAGATCGTAAAGTACAGATTACGTGACAAGAATACAATTTTAAAAATAGTCTGTTTTGGTTTTTATGACCATGCGCCACTAAATTGCTCGATGTGACCTGTTGAGGAACTTAATCAAAAACAGTTCAATTATCAATTTCAAAGACACAATCATGACGCCCTGATTATGCATGGGTGGAAAAAGGTCTAAGTAGGTTTTAAATACAGAAATCGTTATACAGTTATCGAACTTGCTATCATTAATACATATATTATTACGATGTAAGTGCAACTGACCCTGAACATGGTTACCTACATCACAAGTTAAAAATGTTCTTAAAGGTCCCCTTCCATCCATCCATTCATCCATCCATTTTCCGTACCGTTTATCCTCACTGGGTCGCGGGCGTGCTGGAGCCTATCCCAGCTATCTTCGGGCGACAGGCGGGGTACACCCTTAACTGGTCGCAGGCAATCTCAGCCCCTTCCATCCCATCCATTTTCGACTGCTTATCCAAGGTCGGGTCGTGGGGGCAGTAGCTTTAGCAGGGATGCCCAGAACTCCCTCTCCCCAGCCACTTCCTCCAGCTCTGCCGAGGGGATCCCGAGGGGTTCCCAGGCCAGCCGAGAGACGTAGTCTCTCCAGCGTGTCCTGGGTCGTCCCCGGGGTCTCCTCCCAGTGGGACGTGCCACCTCATCTGGCTCCTATTGATGTGGAGGAGCAGCGGCTCTACTCTGAGATCCTCCCGGATGACCGAGCTTCTCACCATATCGCTAAGGGAGAGCCCGGGAACCCTTTGGAGGAAACTCATTTTGGCCTCTTGTATCCGGGATCTTGTTCTTTCGGTCCACAACCACAACTGACCGATGCAATGTCCGCATCACTGCAGACGCTGCACCGATCCGCCTGTCGATCTCCCGTTCTATTCTTTCCTCACTCGTGAACAAGACCCCTAGATACTTGTGCTCCTCCACTTGGGGCAGGATCTCAATCCCGACCTGGAGAGGGCGCACCACCCTTTTCCGACTGAGGACCATGGTCTCAAATTTGGAGGTTCTGATTCTCATCCCAGCCACTTCACACTCGGCTGCGAACCGCTCCAGTGAGAATTGGAGATCACGGGTTGATGAAACGAACAGAGCCACATCATATGCCGGCAATGCGGACCAAACTCTGACACTGGTCGTACAGGGACTGAACAGCCCGTATCAGGTGGTTCGGTACCCCATACTTCCGAAGCACCCCCCACAGGACTCCCCAAGGGACACGGTCGAACGCATTCTCCAAGTCTGTCATGAACGGAACAGAGGATAGGACCAAAAATGCACGACTCCAAAACAAATGGACAGTTTCCAAAAAGAGAGGTTTAATATACGGGCATAGGTCGGTACACAGGCAGGCAATCCAAAAAAGGCAACAGTATCCAAAAACATGAGGCAAAAAGGTGAGGTCGATAATCGGAACAGGGTCAAGTCTTACTGTGAGTCTGTGACGTGGAAACAAGGAATGCTGGAATGCGACGACAAGGTACAACAAACTGGCGACGAGAGAGAATGAGACACGAGGTTAAATACAAGGGGTAATTAGGGTGAACGAGGCACAGGTGGTGAAGATGCTCTCAGGAGCAGGTGTGTGTGAAACAGGGGGAAGACAAAAACCGGAACACACACCCATGACAACGTGAAAAAGCAATAGACCAGTGGATGCAGAGGGGAGGGAATTGTGGGAGAATTCGACCCAAACCAGTTCCTGAGACCAGGATCACGGCTCCTGTGAAGCGAGGCATCAGAGCCCAGTCTCCAGGTCCTGTTTCAGCCTCTCGGTTTGGCCGTTGGTTTCAGGGTGAAACCCAGATGACAGACTGACGGTAGCACCTATGAGATTGCAAAACTCCTTCCAAAATTCCGAAATGAATTGGGGACCCTTATCAGACACCACATTCTTGGGGAAACCATGGAACTTGAATACCTGATTAATCATTAACTCTGCAGTATCTTTAGCTGAGGGGAGTTTCGGGAGTGCAATGAAGTGAGCCATATTAGAGAACCTGTCAACAACTGTGAGAATTGTGGTATTTCCTTTCGAGGCCGGTAATCCTGTCACAAAGTCTACAGAAATGTCTGACCAAGGACGTTGTGGTATTGGCAGGGGTCGCAACTCCCCAGAAGGACGTTGACGGATATGGCTTGTTAGCAGCACATACCTGGCAAACATTGACGTAATTGATAACATCCCTCCTAACATTAGGCCACCAAAAGCGCCGTTCGAGCACTGATTGCGTTTTGGCAATGCCTGGGTGACATAGAGTACGGTTCGTGTGAGCCCAGAGGATGACTCTTCCCCTTAAGGTCAGAACCACATAAAGCCTGTTTTCAGGGCACTCTTCAGGGCTAAGAGTGTTTTTCAGAGCCTCTTTAACCTGCAGTTTCAATGTCCCAAACAAAAGCGGAAATGAAACATGACTTGGGCAAAATAGTCTTAGGGTCAGACAAAGAATTCTCTTCGCAGAAAATACGTGACAAAGCATCTGGCTTACCATTTTTAGAACCAGGTCGGTAGGATAACATGAAATTAAATCTAGTGAAGAACAGAGCCCATCTAGCTTGCCTCGCATTTAATCTTTTAGCAGATTTAATATACTCAAGGTTCTTGTGATCTGTCCATACTAAAAACTGAGTCTGTGCCCCCTCTAGCCAGTGTCCTCCACTCCATCAAAGCCACCTTGACTGCCAGCAGTTCACGGTCACCAATGTCATAATTTCTCTCAGCTGGGGTCAGTTTTTTGGAGAGAAAAGCACAAGGGTGTAATTTACCATCCTTGAGAGATTTCTGGGAGAGCACTGCTCCTATTCCGGCATCAGACATATCGACTTCTACCACAAACTGCTGTTTGAGATCTGGCAAAGTAAGGATGGGAGCGGAGGTAAAGCTCGATTTAAGTTTCTGAAAAGCTGCCTGACAAAGCGGGTTCCATACAAAAGGTCTGTGTGGCGAGGTAATCATGCAAAGGAGAGGCTATAGAACTGAAATTTCTGATGAATTTTCTGTAGAAGTTTGCGAACCCTAAGAACCTTTGTACATCTTTGCGTGACATGGGAGTAGGCCAATTAATGACGGCATCGACTTTGCAAGGGTCCATTTTGACTTCACCTTGAGCCAGGACGAAACCCAGAAAAGAAACGGACGCCTTGTGGAACATTTCTCAGCCTTGACATACAGTTGATTCTCCAGTAACCGCTGCAATACAGAGCGGACATGAATAATGTGAGTCTCCTCATCCGGGGAGAATATCAAAATGTCGTCCAAAGAAACAAAAACATACACATTCAACATGTCATGCAGGACATCATTGACAAGGTTTTGGAAAACCGTTGGAGCGTTAGTAAGTCCAAAAGGCATTACCAAATACTCATAATGTCCCGTTGGTGTGCTGAATGCTGTTTTCCATTAATCCCCCTCCCTTATCCTGAATAGATGATACGCATTTCTTAAGTCTAGTTTGATGAAAGTCTTGGCTCCCTCCAGGAACTCAAAGGCGGTGGAGATGAGAGGAAGAGGGTACCTGTTTTTTACAGTTATCTTGTTGAGACCCCGGTCATCGATACAGGGTCACAGGGTCTTGTCCCTTTTGTCCACAAAGAAAAATCCTGCTCCCACAGGGTATGAAGATGGGCGAATGATCGTCTGCCAGTGATTCTTCTACGTACTCCTTCATGGCCTTGTGTTCCGGCCCTGAAAGAGAGAACAGCCGCCCTCGTGGGGGTGTGGTTCCGGGCAGCAAGTCCACCGCACAGTCATAAGGTCTGTGGGGTGGAAGGGATTTGGCCTTGGACTTGGAAAAAACTTCTTTAATGTCATGGTAACAGGTGGGCACAGGTTCAGAGTCAATAAATACAGGTGTATGAATTTCTTGATCTGGAGAGCATAGTGTCACTTTAGGAAGAACCAGGGTAGGGTCTTCCTTAATGAAATTTAGACTCACCTCTCCCGTGCCTTTGCTACCAGCACTGGCAAGTTTGACGTGACAGTTGCTCACGGAATGACCCAACTGACCGCAATAGAAGCACCGCCCTTCCCTCAGCCAGCGTTGACGTTCCTCAGGGGAGAGACGGAACCTGCCCAGTTGCATGGGTTCATCCGTGGGGATGCTAGCCAGTGGGTTGGGACCGGAAACAGGGGATCTGCCTTGGTTTGGCTGGTCACCGAGGCTCGTCCTCCAAGTGCGCGGTGACGCAGCCCTCTGCCGATCTCCATCCAGCTCGCAATCCAAAAGCCTCTTGTCGATTTTTACGGCAAGAGCGATGAGAGTGTCCAAGTTGGTCGGCAGGTCTAGCGGGACTAAATGATCCTTGACGCCGGGGGATAGTCCTTGAAAAAAGGCATCAAGTAGCGCCCGATTATTCCACTAACTCTCAGCTGCTAGAATGCGAAACTCAATCGCGTAATCTGACACCCTGCGCATGCCTTGTTGTAAGGTGACAAGGGAGAGAGCTGCCTCACGATCTGGTGAGGAAAATTGAAAAAATTGCTCCATAGTCTTTACGAAAAAAGCCCACGAATGACACGCGGCGGAATTGCGGCTTCATTCAGCAGTAGCCCACGACCAGTCAGGTGGGAAATGACGAAAGCGATTTTTGCCCGCTCGGTGGGGAAGGCAGCTGCAGGAGTTCGCACTGAGTGATGAACGGCTTAATGTTCCCAGAATCTCCAGAGAACCTCTCCGGTCGAGAGAGCCTGTGGGCAGACAGCAGCGGAGGTGGCAGGTGGCTGCATGGTGACTGCTTCACATGGAAATGTTGGTACCGTGGCGGTATTGGGTGTTGTGCCAACTGGTTCCTTCTCTTGAATCATTTTCATAAGAAGTTCAAACTGCGAGGCCACCTGTCTCATCATATTGTCCTGATGCCTTGACAGTCCCTCGAGATGAAGGTGGACGGTAGCAAGCTGCTCATCCTGCTTCGAGAGGTGTTGACCCTGCGCTTGAAGGGCTTTGCGCACCGGGTCTGTGTCTGCTGGGTCCATGTTATGGCCAGTTCGTTCTGTCATGAACAGAACAGAGGATAGGTGAGTCTGTGAGTCTGTGACGTGGAAACAAGGAATGCTGGAACGCGACGACAACGTACGAACGAACTGGCGACGAGAGATAATGAGACACAAGGTGAAATACAAGGGGTAATTAAGGTGAACGAGGCACAGGTGGTGAAGATGCTCTCAGGAGCAGGTGTGTGTGAAACAGGGGGAAGACAAAAACCGGAACACACACCCATGACAAAGTCCACAAAACAAATGTAGACTGGTTGGGCGAACTCCCATGCACCCTCGAGGACCCTGCCGAGGGTGTAGAGCCAGTCCACTGTTCCACGGCCAGGACGAAAACCACACTGCTCCTCCTGAATCTGAGATTCGACTTCCCGACAGATCCTCCTCTCCAGCACCCCTGAATAGACTTTACCAGGGAGGCTGAGGAGTGTGATCCACCTGTAGTTGGAACACACCCTCCGGTCACCACTTCTTAAAAAGGGGGACCACCACCCCAGTCTGCCAATCCAGAGGCGCTATCCACGATGTACATGCGATGTTGCAGAGGCGTGTCAACCAGGACAGCCCCACAACATCCAGAGCCTTTTGGAACTCAGGGCGAATCTCATCCAACCCGACGCCACCGAGGAGCTTTTTAACCACCTGAGTGACCTCAACCCCAGAGGTAGGAGAGCCCGCCTCAGAGAACCCAGACTCTGCTTCCTCACGGGAAGGTGTGTCGGTGGAGTTGAGGAGGTCTTCGAAGTATTCTCCCCACCGACTTTTTCCATGGCCTCACCGAACTCCTTCCATGCCCGAGTTTTTGCCTCAGCGACCACTGAAGCAGCATTCCGCTTGGCCAACCGGTACCTGCCTCAGGAGTCCGACAGGCCAAAAAGGCCCGTGTCCACCAACGGGTTCGGGGATTGCCGCCACGACAGGGACCGACTACCTTACGGCCACAGCTCCGGTCGGCCGCCTCGGCAATAGAGGCGCTGAACATGGTCCACTCGGACTCAATGTTCCCCGCCTCCCCCTGAATGTGGGTGAAATTCAGCCGGAGGTGGGAGTTGAAACTCCTTCTGACAGGGGATTCTGCCAGACGTTCCCAGCAGACCTTCACAATACGTTTGGGCCTGCCAGGTCGGACCGACATCTTCCCCCACCAACGGAACCAACTCACCATCAGGTGGTGATCAGTTGACAGCTCCGTCCCTCTCTTCACCTCAGTGTCCAAGACATGCGGCCACATGTCCGTTGACACGACCACAAAGTCGATGATCAAACTGCGACCTAAGGTGTCCTGGTGCCAAGTACACATGTGGACACCTTATGCTTGAACATGGTGTTCGGTATGGACAATCCGTGATGAGCACAGAAGTCCAATAACAGAACACCACTCGGGTTCTGATCGGGGGGGGGGGGGGGGCGTTCCTCCCAATCACGCCCTTCCAGGTCTCACTGTCATTGCCCACGTGAGCATTGAAGTCCCCCAGCAGAACGATGGATTCCCCAGCGGGAGCGCTCTCCAGCAATCCTTCCAAGGACTCCAAAAGGGTGGGTTCTCTGAACTGCTGTTTGGTGCATCGGCACAAACAACAGTCAGGACCTCCCCCCCCCTGAAGGCGAAGGGAGGCTAACTTCTCGTCCACCGGGTTGAACCCCAACGTATAGGTGCCGAGTCGAGGGTCAGTAAATATACCCACATATGCTCAGCGCCTTTTCACCATGGGCAACTCCAGAGGGGAAGAGTCCAAGCCCTCTCGAGAGGACTATATCTAGTCTGAACTTCTCAACCTCACACACCAGCTCAGGCTCCTTCCCTGCCAGAGAGGTGACATTCCACCTCCAAGCCAGCTTCTGTAGCCGGATTTCCAAGTTTCCTACCTTCGGCCACCGCCCCGCTAGCACTCCACCCGACCGCTATGGCCCCTCCCACAGTTGGTGAGCCCATGGGAAGGGGGACCCACATTACCCTTTCGGGCTGTGCCAGGCCGGGCCCCATGGATGAAGGCCACCAGCCACCACCATGGGTGAAGGCACAGCCCCATGGGTGCAGGCCTGGTGGCGCGCCTGGTGGCGAGCGCACCAGGCGCTCGCCTTCATTCCCCACCTCCTGGCCTGGCTCAGGAGGGGGGCCCTGGTGACCCGTGTCCGGGCAAGGGAAAACTTCTTCCTGAATTGTTTGTCATCATCGGGTTTTTTGGAGCTGTGCTTTGTCTGGTCCCTCATCCTAGGACCTGTTTGCCATGGGTGACCCTGCCAGGGGCATAAAGCCCCAGACAACTTAGCTCCTAGGATCATTGTGACACACAAACCCCTCCACCACGATAAGGTGACAGCTCAAGCTCATCCCTATTTTACTATTTAATTTTGATCATCTTTGATGTACTTTTTTCAGGTTTGCATGATAATTTTGGTTGGAAATGCTAAAAATGCCATTTTTCAAGCTCTTCAAGTCAGTCTATTCCGTCTGGCATTTGAAGCGGTCAAATTTTGCATTATCATGTCACGTAAATAAGCTTTGCTCTGATTTGATCACTGACCTTTTTTTTGGAAAACAACTTGTGATCTGATTGGTCAATATCACTGCGTTTGCTTGTCTAGATAAATGTCACCCTTCGACACCGAGTTCAGACTTGAATCCCTCACAGTTGTTTCATCATGGGAGTTTGTTTCATCATGGGAGTTTGTTTCATCATGGGGCACGAAAACCACACTGCTCCTCCTGAATCTGAGATTCGACTTCCCGACAGATCCTCCTCTCCAGCACCCCTGAATAGACCGCCACTTTCCACTAATCAGATGACAATAACAGTAAGGTGAGTGAGCTGGTGTCAGCGACGCTGTCAACCGCGGTGGAATGCAGAAAAGTCACGGCGGCTGGCAAGAGCATAGCTTGACGTCAAGGTACGCAGAAGGCTGGTCGGTAGCTGAGCCCGCTGGAGGCATGTTCATGACTCACAACCGAAGCCGGGTGTTCGAGAGCTTGCTGAGAGAGAGACGGGTTGGTGATCATTTTGCCAAAGTTTTTTTTTTTTTTTTTTAATAATCTCCCTACCTTTCCTTGTTTACAATACATGACAACAACAACGCATCGTCCTTCGGTGAACGTGTTGAGTGACTGTGAACCTCAGGGATGGATCATTAACTGAATGAGGAAGCACTTGAATGATTTTGTGGAAAAGAACTGAACAATTCGGTGAACGAATCTTTTTAATGAACTGATTCGAATTATTCTGTACACTCAAAACAACTGCCGTGCCCATCACGAGCACAAGTGTGCACAAATCACTATGAAGCACAATCCACCAAGTGCTGGAACGTTGGTCCACCAATTGAGAAGGTGAAGAACAACGGCGGAGGCGCAAGAGAGGCTACCACCACGAACTGGTCCTTCGCTCCCACCCTTGTGAATGGAAGTGTCTGCTGGCGACAATAATTGCAAAACTCTCCACACCATACTCCCCAGCCACATCAAATAACCCAAATACAGCTATGTATTGCTGTAAAACACAATATAAAGTGGTGTGAAAAAAGTGTTTGCTGATTTCTTTTTTTGTTTTGCCTGTTTGTCAAACCTAAATGTTTCCCATCATCAAACAAATTTAAATATTCGTCAAAGACAACACAAATAAGCACAAAAAGCAGTTTTTAAATGCACGTTTTTAATTATTAAGGGAGAAAAAAAAATCCAAATCTACATGACCCTGTGTGAAAAAAGTATTCCCCCCTAACTCTAATAACTGGTTGGGCCACCCTTAGCATCAACAACTGCAATCAAGTGATGTCATAAGGAAGAGTAGGTGTGATCGTTGACTTATGTCACTGTTTAAATTAAGCTCCAAGTGTAAGGCCTCTGCCAGACAGGAAGAACCAATGATAAAGTAGAGTGCCTCGCAGCCTAATGTAAGTGTACTTGCTGAGTCCTGAGAAGAGATAGCTTTGATGTTCAACCAGCTCCATTTCCCACACATCCTTCCCACTTTATGTGGCCTATGGCTCTCTACCGCTCTGTCTCTCTTTCCGATCCATCTCCATCACTGTCTGACATGGATGGAGAGATACCCCTTCACAGACCAATGCTAACTTCAAAACACTGACGTGTTACAACACGTCTTTGTAACCCACAGTTGAACAGGATGCGAAAAAAAATTGCATTAGCCTACTGTGAGCTCAAGGTCATGGTTTGTATATAACTCAGGGTTATAATGATATGGTTTTTAGGAGTACGAGTGATTTATTGGTGGAACATGGCCCTGTAGATTTTGCTTCCACCTCTGGAGCAACCCAACAAAGATTCTTTAGTTTTTACAAAACATACTTTACAGTGTGTTTACACTTGCCAACTTTGTTTGTTTAAAACCAAACTTGGTTGTCAGACATTTTCTACACTCCATACTTTGGCATTGGGAAAATGATCAATGATAGTTAGAAAAATTGTTCATGGGTGGCATCATGGGACTGTGTGAGTAAATTTACCTTTATGAAATGGGACACCTTGCCTGTTGTAAAATAACTGTACAGCTCAGTGATAATTTCCATTCATGTAAAAACTTTGGAGTAAAGTTTTTCTTCCAGGAATCTGGTTTTGATTTAAAAATAACACTCACTTCTGCAGTGACCTTATTAAATATGGGGCCAAGCCATTTTGACTCAAGCACTTCTCCATCCTTTACAGTCTATCATTGCACATTTAACGTGACCCTCTTGATGAGAGCCTGCTGTCCATTTGTTTCCTCTGTCATTGTCTGTGCCAGGGTTGTTTTTGTCAACAATGACAAAATGATTTCAGTGACGCCCCTTTTTCATGACGATAATGTGACGGTAACAGATAACAAAAAACATAGCTCTTTGATGAATAAATCATGACGAGATGTGGGCAAGATTTCATTGACAAGACAAGACTGGACAAAAATATTAGTGGCTGGTCTGTAAGACGTTCAAAAAAGCAACTGACATGTTAAGGCATGTATTATGTGTAAGTGTTTTTGTTGTGTAGTGCATGCAGACCTACATTGCTTGTATATCATTATCACTATTACAGGAGAACAATTCAATCTTTGGATATATTTCAATCTTTGGATATATTAGTGTATGTGGTGAAGAGGATTTAAACCTTTCAATCTACAGTATGTACAGCTCCTTGTCTTTCATCGGACACCTGTGGTGTTTCTGAAATACACTACTTGCAAGTGTACAGTAAAGTCTGAGGGCTATCGTAGCCAACCGTATTTTTCCACTGATGTTCATTCGAAGGTAAGTTACAACATGTCCTCTTAATATGTGTATATATATATATATATAATGATTTGCAAATCATGTACAACCTATATTTACTTGAATACACAATAAAGACAAGATATTTAATGTTCAAAGCGATAAACTTGATTGTTTTTAGCAAATAATCATGAACTTGGAATTTTATGGCTGCAACACATTCCAAAAAAGCTGGGACAGGTTCATAACAGATCTATCTATTCTATGCCAAGATGGCGCCTACCAGTGTGGTCGCCTCGGTTACGCGCTCTCGAGTATTGTTTTTGTTTTTGTGTTTTTCGTTCGTCTTTGGAGACATTACACGACTCACTTACACAAGGGGAGACTTGCTAACCATCAAGGAGGCTACTCCGGACTTTCTTTCATCAACTTTCGCAAATCCGCTCACCGGAGCAGCGACCGCGGTCCTTGACGCATGGAAACGGAGGCGACGCCACAGAGGGAAGCGAGCCGGCATCCAGGTGAAACTCCGCAAGAGAGGATACAGATTGGCGTTCCCGTCGATCCACCTCATGAATGTACTCCTGCAGTACGAATGAATGATCTCCTGCAGTTTGCCTACCGAGCGAACAGTTCTGCGGATGATGCAGTCAACATGGGACTGCACTTCATCCTAGAACACCTCGACAGTGCGGGGACCTACGCAAGGATCCTGTTTGTGGACTTTGGCTCAGCGTTCAACACCATCATCCCTGAACTCCTTTCATCCAAGCTTCTCCAGCTCAGCGTCTCACCTCCCATCTGCCAGTGGATTTACAGCTTTCTGATGGGCAGGACACAGCAGGTGAGGCTGGGGGAGGCCACCTCATCCACACGCAGCATCAGCACTAGGGCGCCCCAAGGTTGTGTCCTCTCTCCACTGCTCTTCTCTCTCTACACGAACGACTGCACCTCAGCGCACCCGACTGTCAAACTCCTGAAGTTTGCAGATGACACCACTGTCATCGGCCTCATCAAGGACGGTGACGAGTCTGCATATCGACAGGAAGTGGAGCGGCTGGAGCTGTGGTGCGGCCGACACAACCTGGAGCTGAACACGCTCAAGACTGTAGAGATGATCGTGGACTTCAGGAGGCATCCTTCGCCACAGCTTCCCCTCACGTTGTCCAGCTGCCTTGTGTCAACCGTCAAGACCTTCAAGTTCCTGGGAATTACAGTCTCTCAGGACCTGAAGTGGGCGACCAACATCAACTCCGTCCTCAAAAAGGCCCAGCAGAGGATGTACTTGTTCCACACAGCGGTCATCGAATCAGTCCTGTGTTCTTCCATCACAGTCTGGTTTGGTGCTGCTACAAAAAAGGACAAACTGCGACTGCAACAGACAATCAAAACTGCTGAAAGGATTGTCGGTACCCCCCTATCAACCCTTGAGGACTTGCACGGTGCCAGAATTCAGACATGAGCGTGCAAAATCCTCTCGGACCCTCCACATCCCGGTCTTCCAGCTCCTTCCCTCAGGTAGGCGCTACCGATGAATGCAAACTAGAACTAGCAGACATTCCAACTGCTTCTTCCCTCTTGCAATGAACTTCTTAAACACCTAACCTACAATTCCATTACAACATGTTGGCCATTTTTTGACTTGAGTTCGTTGTCACATTTCTGTGGGGCCAATTATATATTACTCGTGCACTCACTGTAGTTCTCTCGCCAGCTGCACTATTTGCATATCTGTTGTCAACATTGTCCCAGATTATCGCACTACTCGTCACTTTAAACCGCAGACACTCCTTGATGTCTCGGCACCCTTTGCACAATGGTCGTTGCACCGGACTATTGCAATATTAGTCATTCTAAGTGCTAGAGGACTCTGCATCTTTTTGCACAATTGTCAAAAAAAATGAAATAAAAATGTACTGGTATTACCAGATAAATAGCAACCCTTTATTGCTCAGTGACTGTTTTTTTGGTTTTGTTTTTTGGTCAATGTCTTTATGTCTCAAAAGTGTTCTCTGTCAATTGACTGTCTGTTGTCGTACTAGAGCGGCTCCAACTGCCGGAGACAAATTCCTTGTATGTTTTTTGGACATACTTGGCAAATAAAGATGATTCTAATTCTGATTCTGAGGTTTACCACTGCGTTACATCACCTTTTCCATCCATCCATCCATCCATTTTCTGAGCCGCTTCTCCTCACGAGGGTCGCGGGCGTGCTGGAGCCTATCCCAGCTATCGTCGGGCAAGAGGCGGGGTACACCCTGAACTGGTTGTGAGCCAATCGCAGGGCACATAGAAACAAACAACCATTCGCACTCACATTCACACCTACGGGCAATTTAGAGTCTCCAATTCATGCATGTTTTTGGGATGTGGGAGGAAACCGAAGTGCCCGGAGAAAACCCACGCAGGCACAGGGAGAACATGCAAACTCCACACAGGCGGGGCCGGGGATTGAACCCCGATCCTCAGAACTGTGAGGCTGACGCTCTAACCAGTCGTCCACCATGCCGCACATCACCTTTTCTTTTAACAATATTCAATAAACGTTTGGGAACTGAGGACACTAATTGTTGAAGCTTTGTAGGTGGAATTCTTTCCCATTCTTGCTTGATGTTCAGCTTCAGCTGTTCAACAGTCCGAGGTCTCCGTTGTCGTATTTTACGCTTCATAATGCACCACACATTTTCAATGGGAGACAGGTCTGGACTGCAGGCAGGTCAGTCTCGTACCTGCACTCTTTTACTACGAAGCCACGCTGTTGTAACAGAATGTGGTTTGGCATTGTCTTGCTGAAATAAGCAGGGGCGTCCATGAAAAAGACATTGCTTGGATGGCAGCATATGTTTCTCCAAAAACCTGTACCTACCTTTCAGGATTAATGGTGCCTTCACAGATGTGTAAGTTACCCTTGCCAATGACACTAACACAGCCCTATACCATCACAGATGCTGGCTTTTGAACTTTGCGCCCATAACAGTCCGGATGGTTCTTTTCCTCTTTGGCCCGGAGGACATGACGTCCACAATTTCCAAAAACAATTTGAAATGCGGACTCGTCGGACCACATAACACTTTTCCACTTTGCATCAGTCCATCTTAGATGAGCTCGGCCCCAGAGAAGCCGGCGGTGTTTCTGGGTGTTGTGGATCAATAAATGGCTTTTGCTTTGCATAGAGTTTCAAGTTCCACTCATGATGTCGCGCCGAACTGACTTTACTGACATTGGTTTTCTGAAGTGATACCCTTTACACATTTATGTCGTTTTTTGATGCAGTGCCTCCTGAGGGATCGAAGGTCACGGGCATTCAATGTTGGTTTTCGGCCTTGCCGCTTACATGAAGTGATTTCTCCACATTTTCTGAACCTTTTATGACATTATGGACCGTAGATGATGAAATCCATCAATTTCTTGCAATTGTACGTTGAGGAAGATTGTCCTTAAACTGTTGGACTGTTTTCTCACGCACTTGTTCACAAAGAAGTGAACCTCGCCCCATCTTTGCTTGTGAATGACTGAGCAATTCAGGGAAGCTCCTTTTATACCCAATCATGGCACCAACCTGTTCCCATTTAGTCTGTTCACCTGTGGGATGTTCCAAACTTTCCAAATGTTGATGAGCATTCCTCAACTTTTTCAGTCTTTTTTGCCACCTGTCCAAACTTTTTTGGAACGTGTTGCAGCCAAAAAATTCTAAGTTAATGATTATTTGCTAAAAACAACAATGTTTATCAGTTTGAACATTAACTTTGTCGTGTATTCAATTAAATATAGGTTGAACATGATTTGCAAATCATTGTATTCTGTTTTTATTTGTGTTTAACACAACGTCCCAACTTCATTGGAATTGGGGTTGTATATATATTTATATATATATACATATATATATATATATATATATATATATATATATACATAAATATATATACACACACACACACACACGCACACACACACACACCGGCATTAGCTTATGTGTGTGTTGCTGTTATATGCAGAACATGCAGGGTTTTTTGGCCGTGCAAAAAGAGTAATGCGTTGACATTTTGAGCCATGTTTGAGCCACTGTCTGAAACATTGAGGCAACTGGAGAATTTTAGAGCTGTTGCTGTTCCCTCTACACACAAAAAATCAAACCCAACAGTGCAAATACGCTAGGTTTTTGGCCATAGCTCAGAAAGAAAGATCACAAAGCTCAAGTCCAAGGTGGCTGCCAGTGATGTGATTAATAAACTATCAAAACATAGTTTTTTTTTTTTTTTTTTTTTTTGTTGTTGCTTGTTTGAGGCCATTCTATTGTGGCTATGCACTAAACAGTAGTTCGGAGGACCCACCTTTTTTGGAGTTATTGGAGGGGCTGCTGGAGAGCGCTCCCGCTGGGGACTTCATCGTTCTACTGGGGGACTTCAATGCTCACGTGGGCAATGACAGTGAGACCTGGAAGAGCGTGATTGGGGGGTAGGACTTGCGGCCGCATGTCTTGGACACTCGGATGAAGAGAGGGGCTGGGCTGTCAACTGATCACCACCTGGTGGTGAGTTGGCTCCGAAGGTGGAGGAAGATGCCGGTTTGACCTGGCAGGCCCAAACGTATTGTGAGGGTCTGGTGGGAACATTTGGCAGAATCCCCTGTCAGAAGGAGTTTCAACTCCCACTTCCGAACATTGCTCATGTTCCGGGGGAGGCGGGTTACATTGAGTCAGATTGGACCATGTTCGGTGCCTCCATTGCTGAGGCGGCCTACCGGAGCTGTGGTCATAAGGTGGTCGGTGCCTGTCGTGGCACCAATCCCCGAACCCGTTGGTGAATACCAACGGTGAGGGATGCCATCAAGCTGAAAGAGTCCTATCGGGCCTTTTTGCCCTGTGGGACTCTTGAGGCAGCTGATGGGTACTGGCTTGCCAAGCGGAATGCAGCTTTGGTGGGCCCTGAAGCAAAAAATGTGGGCATGGGAGGAGTTCGGTGAGGCTATGGAAAAAGACTTCCGGACGTCTTCAAGGAAATTCTGGTCCACCTTCCGACGTCTCAGGAGGGGGCAGCAGTGCACCACCAACGCTGTGTATAGTGAGGATGGGGCCCTGCTGACCTCGACTCGGGACGTTGCGAGTCATTGGGGAGAATACTCCTCAATTCCACCGACACGCCTTCCCATGAGGAAGCAGAGTCTGGGTTCTCTGAGGCGGACTCTCCTATCTCTCGGTTTGAAGTAACCGAGGCGGTTAAAAAGCCCCTTGGTGGCAAGGCTGAGATTCGCCTGGAGTTCCAAAAGTCTCTGGATGTTGTTGGGCTGTGTTGGTTGACACACCTCGGCAACATCGCATGGACCTCGGGAGAGTGCCTCTGGATTGGCAAACGGTGGTGGTGGTCCCCCTTTTTAAGAAGGGGGACCAGAGGGTGTGTTCCAACTAAAATGGTCAATGGACTGCATTTATATAGCGTGTTATCTACACTATCACAGTTCCTAAAGTGCTTTGCAAAGTTTGGTTCGCATTGCAATACTTGTGGAAAACCCCACACAGGACCCCCCGAGGGTCACGGTTGAACGACTTCTCCAAGTAAAAAAAGCACATGTTAACTGGTTGCGTAGCTCCCATGCACCCTCGAGGATCCTGCTGAGTGTGTAGAGCTGGTCCACTGTTTCATTGCCAAGACGTAAACCACACTGGTCCTCCTGAATTTGAGGATCGACTTCCAGACGGACCCTCCTCTCTCTCTAGAACCCCTCAATAGACCTTACCAGGGAGGCTTAGACGTGTGATTCACCCTATAGTTGGAACACACCCTCTTCTTAAAAAGGAGGACCACTGCTCCAGTTTACCAATCAAGAGATGTTGTCCTTGATGTCCATGCGATGCTGTAGAGGCATGTCAGAAAGCCCCACAACATGCAGAGCCTTTAGAAACTCCGGGCGGATTTCATCCACCCCCAACACACCACTAGATGGTGATCAGTTGACAGGTCCACCCCTCTCTTCACCCGAGGGTCCAAGACATGCGGCCGCAAGTCTGATGACTCGACCACAAAGTCAATCATTGCACTGTGGGCTTGGGTGTCTTGGCGCCAAGGGCATGTATGAACACCCTTATGTGTGAACATGGTGTTTGTACTGGACAGTCTGTCACGAGCACCAAAGTCCAAAATCAAAACACCACTCTGGGTTCTGATCGGGGGGTCCCTTGTTCCCAATCACACGCTTTCAGGTCTCACTGTGAGCGTCAAAGTCCCCCAGAAGAACGGAGTCCCCAGTAGGTGTGCTCTCCAGCACACCCTCCAAGGACCTCAAGAAGGGTGTGTACTCTGAGCTGCTGTTTGGTGCATAGGCACAAACAACACTCAGGAAGAGTCCCTAAACCTGAAGGTGGAGGCTTCCCTCTCTTCCAATGGTGTGAACCCAAATGTACAGGCACAGAGTCAGGGGGCAATCAGTACGCCTGCTTGGCACCTCTCAACATGGGAAACACCAGAGTGGAAGCTAGTCCAACCCCTCTCAAGAAGACTGGTACTGGACCCAAGCTGTGGGTCGAGGCCAGCCCAACTATGTCTAGCCGTAATTTCTCGACCTCGCACACCAGCTCAGGCTTTTTCCCTGCCAGAGAGGTCACATTCCACATCCCTACAGCCAGCTTCTATACCCGGGGATCGGATCACCAAGGTCCCTGCCTTCTATGCACCCTACCCACATGGCCCCTGCCACAGGTGTTGAGTCCATGGGAACAGGCACTCGCCATCGAGCCCCACCTCCAGGCCTGGCTCCAGAGAGGGCCCCCAATGACCCACATCCCGGTGAGGGAAAACATCTTCCATTGTTTGTATTCATCATAGGGGATGTTTGACTCGTGTTTTGTCTGGTCCCTCACCTATGATCTGTTTGCCCTGGGTGACCCTACAAGGGGCATAAACCCCCCCGACAGCTTAGCTCCTAGGATAATTGGGACACACAAACCCTTCCACCACAATAAGTTTTATTCAGTGAAAACGAGTTAAAAACATCAAACCTTTAAAACCCAACGACTGGGTTAGCCTGAAAATGCCAAATCAGAACATCAAAAATGAAATATTTAGAGCAAAACTGAAATACAAAGGCAAAACGGAATCAGACATTTTTCAACATGGGCACAAAACAGCCATTTCAGAGTGAAAATATATCCAACACATGCACAATAACTGACCCGGATTCCTTTTCAAAGAACTCAATGTTTTCTAGGTCCAGTCAGTGACTACTAAGTTGAATGTGAGGATCTGTTGAAAGCTGCCCTTGTCTGGGCACAGAAGAATCGGCCCCTTTTGTTTTTAAATGCTTTTAACCATGTAAAGCACATTGAGTTACCTTGTGTATGAAATGTGCTATATAAATAAATTTGCTTTGCTTTGCTTTTACAGAGGAGGTGGTAGCTACCTTTTACAAGCTGTTTTTGTTGCTATGTGTTGCTAACCGAAACAGCTAAGATGGCTAACCTACATGTCTGTTATTCGTGTTTTGGGGAAAACTCAGAGAAACAGACACCTGCTGAAAGTCTCATAATGCTGCTATTTCACACCACAAAAGGCAGATGTGAAAGGAGAAAAGTAGTTTGTCTTGCTGACACAGCAAGTGATTGAAATACTGCACCAACAGGACATTTTCACAGAACTACTTCAGCAACAGCAGAAAAACTTTGTCACAATAATCATGGACTCAACAAAAAAAGACTGGATGCACTTTCACTGGAGATACAGGATGTAAAACCAAACTTACCTTCTATCTGTCTGTCTATAAAACACATAAATGTGAAAGTCCACTTGAGAAGTTTGCAATTTAGCAACAAGGGAAGGAAAACATGCAAATAAGAACTTGAAGATTTTTTTGTATAAGTTAAACATATATAAAAACAATTTAAACGGTCAAACTACAGCATGTGTCTCATGAATGGCATTAATGCACGTTGTCCAACCATCCATCCATTTTCTGTGCCGCTTCTCCTCACTAGGGTCGTGGGCGTGCTGGAGCCTAGGCAGGAGGCGGGGTACACCCTGAAGTGGTTGCCAGCCAATCGCAGGGCACATATAAACAAACAACCATTCGCACTCACATTCACACCTGCGGGCAATTTAGAGTTGTCAATTAACCTACCATACATGTTTTTGGGATGTGGGAGGAAACCGGAGTGCCCTGGAGAAACTCCACACAGGCAGGGCCGAGGATTGAACCCTTGTCCTCAGAACTGTGAAGCAGACGCTCTAACCAGTCGGCCAACGTGCCACCCAATATAAATATATACTTTACAATTTGTAAACTTACTGAAATAAAATGAGCAAAATCTCTGGTCAAAAACAAGCAACTGCAAATGCAATTCAATACCAATGAGCTCAGTTCTGTGGATTCTCTGACTCAGGGATATAATGAGAGGGTATGACTGACTACTGGTACCCGACTCTGTCTCCCTAGGAACGTTTGTTTCAGATGACGAAGTACTCTGGTGATTCTTAAGTATGTGAGGATGAATACAGAATTTTTTAAAGTTTTTGCACTGGTGTGAACTAGCATCTGAGAGTCTGGAGAAGGGCACAACTGTAGTTGGGTTCATGTAATTGAAGAAACGCTAATGTAAAGGTTGAATTAGGCAGGCCAATCATCAAGGAAGCTGACTAACATAGCCCAATGTTGATTATTTATGGAGGGAGAATAAATACTGTAAACTGGCTGACTAAATGATAAATTCATGAACTTACTCCTGCCATTAGTGCAGATTTCCCATGAGTATTTAAAATCTGCATGTGTGAAAAACAAAAATGAGATTGACAATGTATTAGCTGTGTTTTCAGGCTGTGGTTGAGCATTTGAAGCAGAAGTGAAGGTTACCTTTGTGCACATGCTTTTCTTTCAATAATATTAGTGTAGTGTGATCCATCCATCCATTTATCCATCTTCCGTTCCGCTTATCCTCACTTGGGTTGCGGGCGTGCTGGAGCCTATCCTAGCTATCTTCAGGCCGGAGGCGGGGTACACCCTGAACCGGTTGCCAGCCAATCGCAGGGCACAAACAAACAACCATTCACACGCACATTCACACCTACGGGCAATTTAGAGTCTTCAATCAACCTACCACGCATGTTTTTGGGATGTGCCGGGAGAAAACCCACACAGGCACTGGGAGAACATGCAAACTCCACACAGGCGGGGCCAGGATTTTAAACTCGGTCCCCAGAACTGTGAGGCAGATGTGCTAACCAGTCGGCCAGTCGGTGGTACAAAAACAGCCAAAGATTATTTCCATGATTTTATATCTATTTAAAAACTCAAACAAGTACAAACAACACACCACTTGAGGACTGACCATGAGTTTCGATATCTACAAAAATATAAAATTGACTGAAGTTGGACATAAAAGGTTTCCACCTGACAGCAATGATATGCGAGTGCCAACTGCAAACATGCTAAACCAAAGACGTGTCCATTAAGTCAATGGTTTAATCTATTTACATGCCCAATGTAGTTACATCCCCATGAGCATATTATTAACACAACGATGCATCTTGTTTGTTGCCGATGTTATCTTTAATGTTTTATTACTGCACAGATGCAACACAGAATAAATAGAAAAGCCAGTTCGGGTAAAATTTGATACTCTCGTACAGTATGCAGGTTGGATGGAACAGAGGTCAGATTTCTTTACATGAAACCAGTTCTTGCACCACGTGACCGGTTGATTTGGTCTGCATCAGGGTTGGTTTGGTGTGTTCTCTCTTGTCAAACTGAACTACACTAAGGGGGAAACAAAATTGTGTTTGAATAAAACAAGCTACTGGATTGGCTGGCGACCAGTTCGCCTACTGCTCAAAGTAAGCAGGGATAAGCTGCAGCTCACCCGCAACCCTAATGAGATCAATCAGTATATAAAATGGATGTATAAAACAAACTAAAGGGGATAAATCATCGATGCACATGGATTAAATTGCAATTACACTGTTAATACCTTAACGACAGGCAGCAGGATTCAACCCTTTGACAAAAAAAAATATATATAAAAAAATACCATACTTGGTACTCTGTTGGGTTGTAAAAATAAGACATTTCTTTATTTAGAGTCCAGATCAGCGATCTCTAGTCATCTAACAGGTAGAGACGTCTAGACTCTATAGTATTCCCAGTGACAAATGAGATTGACTGCAACAGCGCTTTACTCTATATCAAATACCACAAAAGTTATATGCAATAAAGCAGCACAGTTTATTTTAACCTACAAATCAACAAAGTTGTTCCTCCTCAATGAATTAATGAACTAATCATTTCAACTGTTAGGTTAAATTTAATGAAAAAAAATTATTTTAAATCTTTGGTCATCAAACTGGTTTATGGGGTTTATACGGAATTCAACTCATACTCTTCTGTCCATTTGTGTTGCACACCGAGGATGGGGTTGGTTCCTTGCTTCAGGGCATCTCAACAATAGTCAGGAACGATGCTAGTATTTCTCCAACAACTGGATGCTATTTACATTTGCCCGCAGTAGGACAAACCATGACCCTTCCATTTCTAAGCCAAAGTCCTTACTGATAAGCTACTTCAAAGGTAGTGTAGATGTTAAGGGTGAGACCTGGGACATTTGTGAACACAAAATGCACAGAACAGAAAAATTTCCCTCTATGTCAGAATGTAGTGGGAGACTGAAAGCAAATCAGTACTGCTGAAACAATGTGATTTGTGCATTAGCAAAGACAAAGACAGACATTTTTATTTTTTGTTTGTTTGTTTGTTTTTGTGTGTTGAAGTCAGACAATCATGTTATACAGGAATATTTGTCAGATTACCATACTCACTAATTGGTATCCCTAGCCCTGGGCCAAGCTCTATTCATTAAGCACACCCTATGAGTGTGCAAGACAATCTGTTAAATGAGATAATTCGCTTTGAATTAAAGTGTGATCAAATGTGACTTCTTTCCTCATGAGTGCCATATCTTTACAATGGTGATGGTGAAAAAGCATCTCACTGGACTTAATGCAAAATCAACCGCCCTTTAAATACCCCCCAAAATAGTACAGTTTCATCCTATCCCATCACCACGAATCCCGAGCCTTCCAAATGCTGACACTATGTCATCTGTCACACCCATTTCCTGAAACAGTGTACAGCTGCACTGCTTCTTGACAAAAAGCAGTTGGGAGATAAAAAAAAAATGGGACATTCACATTACAAAATAATTCATTCATTCATTCATTTTCCGTATCGCTTATCCACACTAGGGTCGTGGGCGTGCTGGAGCCTATCCCAGCTGACTCTGGGCTGAGAGGTGGGGTACACCCTGAACTGGTTGCCAGCCAATCGCAGTGCAATTACAAAATAATATTTTTCAAAATGAAAGTGCAGTGGGTAAAGAGAGGTTCTCTTACCTGGCTGACTGTTTCCTGCTCTGACGAAGGATGAAACTGTCAGCCTAGTAAAAGAACTTGTCTTTACGCAAAAAATAAATAAATAAATAAATAAATGCCTGAACACCAGAAATTTAAGAATGAACCTTTAACTCATTGAAAAATGTATTGGCACCCCTTAACGATTTTTATTTGAGTACGTTTATTTCAAAGGGTTGTCGGAGTCACAATTACCCATCCAATAGATCCTGAACTTTTCACGCTAGAAATGTCTAATATGATTTAAAGAACTGAAGGATAATGGTGTGCTCTCCATCTCTTATTTTACAAAAGTGGCTAATCAAGCAGTATACAGCATGTCACGATATGTAATTGTATAATGTTCGACTGGACCCAAAAGCAGACTAAGGCAAAGAGAGAGTAGGGCAGAATGGTTTATTGAGCAGTAGATCCAGGCTGGTATTTCCAATGTGTGAGGGTGGTCCGAAGGTGCAAAGAACTGGCAGGAGGCAGAAGCGTGAGCAAATGGACGGGCTTGACGGCATGGTTGAAGGGAGCAGTGAAGCAGGAGACACAGAAGGAATACTGGAAGTGGAGAATAACACTAGAGGATAAGTACAAGTGCAGATAGCCAGGTACAAGGCCACTGTTCAAAATACAGGAGCAGGTGGCGGCGGTTCCCTCCGTACAGGATCACCTCCGGAGAGTCCAGAGAGTGTGGGAGAACGTCCGGGCGGCGTTGACCCGGTCCGCGGCTCGCAAAAAACTGCTTGCGGACCGTCATCGCTCCCCAATGCCCGAATACAAGGTGGGTCAATCCATCTGGCTCTGTTCCTACGGCCTTCCACTTCAGACAGAGTCCCGGAAACTCACTCCGCGTTTCATTGGTCCCTTCCCCTTACTGAGATCATCAATCCCACTTCCGTCCAATTGAAGCTTCCACAGTCCCTGACAATTCATCCCACATTCCACGTCTCTTTGCTGAAGCCTGTCTCCACCTGCGCCCTACAGGGTCCAGCTACTCCCCACACGTGACAATATGTTTGAATATTAATTCATAATTTTAATGAAAGGATGACAAAACAAGCGGTCCACAGTGTGAATATATTCTGGCCATTTTAAAGCATTGAAATGGTGTTAAATGAAACAGAAACTTTACTGAATTGGACCTAGTCAGTGAGTATCAAACAATTAACATGTCAACCCCACCAGCTGAATGGGGGTGTCAATTCGTCAGTGAGGATAAATGAATGAAAGAAAGAAGGCGCAGAGAAGGAGAGTGGTACAAAGATGAACACAGGGAATGGGGGGGAGCATTTATGGGAAGTGACGACTGACCATTAGGGGGTTGACGAACCAGATGAAACTATAACTGGTGGAGTGAATATTAATAAGCAGAACATGCATATGTGGTGCATCTGAACAGAATGTTATGGTAACCATCCTTTATTTTAAGACTTTTCTGTTTGCATTAGGGTTGACTCGCCAAGATTACAATGTTGCCAATAATAACTAAGAAAAGCTCGTGGCAAATAGCAAAGTTGTGACTGATGATTAATTATAATACAGGGTGAACAGTGTTTTGGGATTCAATGTTATAACTCCTGTCTGGTTTGATGCTAACTGACAGCATTACTGTTTTAGCTACTTCCTGCCTGTCCTTAACTTACTCACTGGATCCTGTTTCTTTGCGCCGCAGTATTAGTGTAAGGAGATGCTGGTAGACAGACAGACCACTTGGTGTTGACTTCTTATAGGCTTTTAGAACGATGTCAATGAGAAAAACGAGGATTTCATATATAGAAGTGAATCAGTATAGCAAAATGGGTCAGTGAAGTGTTGCCCTTGATGTATGCATACAAGGAGTGTCAGATAGGGTACTCTACTAATGTACTTTATATGTCAATTGGGCTTTCACTAGAAACACAACTGGGTTATAGGTAATATGTAGTGGTTTTTTTGTCCTTCATAAACCCACTTTGATACTTATCACTGCTTGTGAGGGAGCTATTTAATGCAAAATCCTTGGCTGAATTGAGCCACTTTAAGTCCAAAGTAAACAAATTCCAAGTCAACACACTGAAAGGCATTAACTTCATTGAGCATTTAAATTGAAGTTCATCCAAGGAAAGGGTAAGCTAAAACAAATGTTGTAAAAATGACATTGTAAAAAGGACAGCAAAGAAGTCGAATAACAGTATGTACTCTATAGGCAAACCGAGTTGCTATAACGACAGCTTCACATCAACAAAACACGTCCCGCAGCATGTCACATTTGTATTCAACACAGAGGGAAGCCGACAGAGACGTCCGGCATAAAACTGCATGGGCTGCTATTGAAGAAAAATAATTCAGCATACTGTGTAATACAAACATGTCCAATAAATGCATCTTTTCTTAAAATCCAAAAACATGCTGAGGCCTTATAACTGATTGATATTTATGAGATGCTCCATACTGTCCTTTTCTAATCCTGGGTGTCAAAGTTCTAATCTCTGAGAACTGCAATATATGTTCTTCAGGGGCAGGATATGCACTAGTGTTCAAGACAATTTTACATACAAAAATAAATTTTTAAAAAATCGACCAAAATATCTGCTAATAGGTGAATCCACAGCTGCCGAAACTGTGAGTATACGGGGGTCTACTGTATAAAAAAAACTTCGGAATTTAGTTTACAAGTACATGTAGAAGTACGTCGACTATTTTTTGTTGAAAAAGTCTTTTGACTTGTGCGTTTTTGTTTTTAAAAAAATATACAGTTCAAACAAACATACAAACAAACAAACCTTGCTGTAGAGCTTCTTCGCTAGAATAGGAAAGTAACACACAGCTTCATCTCAACAGGTGCTCATTGTTCACGTGTTCCAAGTATGCTATTGCTTTATTTAATGTAACGACCGGCTTTAGATGTCGTGTTTGTCTTCCATCACCCCCAGCATCTTCATGCAGGTCTCCCATCCACGGTTCATTGTCAGATGTCATATGTCAATTTCGTCAGTTGTTGCGGTCAGTATATCTCTAGTCAGTTCTTGTTTCCTGTTTTAGGTTTACTCAAGTGTTTCTTTGTTACTTTGATTGTTAGTTTTGGGATCTTGTTTAGTTAGATTTTTCCATGTGCCGAATTTGCTGTTTCATTTTTCAATAACATGAATATTTTTTGTAATTCCTGCACTCCTGCCTGGTCTCCCTGCCTCCCCTTCCACCTTCCCGAGTTCCTGTGCACTCTGGCCCTTTTGTGTCCTGTGTTCCCACTCCTCTATGGCGGCAGGCTGAGGAAGCGAATGCAGTTGTCTTGTCAATTTGTTTATTTAGTTCCCTGGTTTCTTCCAGTGCTTGTCGATTCATTGTCATAGTATCTTCGGGCGAGAAGCGGGGTACACCCTGAACTGATCGCCAGCCAATCACAGAGCACATAAACAAACAACCATTCGCACACACATTCACACCTCAGGGCAATTTAAAGTCTCCAAGCAACCTACCACGCATGTTTTTGGGATGTGGGAGGAAACCGGAGTACCCGCAGAAAACCCATACAGGCACGGGGAGAACAAGCAAACTCCACACAGGCGGGGCCGGGATTTGAACTCCAGTCCTCAGAACTGTGAGGCAGACGTGCTAACCAGTCGTACACCGTGCCGCCCTATTAATACATGTTTTATAATAATTTATCATGGTCACATCTTTTTCATTTTTTTCATTACTCTCCTGGAGCCGTCACCTTATCGTGGTGGAGGGGTTTGTATGTCCCAATGATCCTAGGAGCGAAGTTGTCTGGGGCTTCACGCCCCTGGTAGGGTCACCCATGACAAACAGGTCCTAGGTGAGGGACTAGACAAAGCACGCTTAAGACCCCTTATGATGAGTATAAATATAGGACGTCGATTTCCCTCGCCCGGTGTGAATGTGAGTGCAAATGGTTGTTTGTTTCTGTGTGCCCTGCGATTGGCTGGCAACCAGTTCAGGGTGTACCCCGCCTCCTGCCCGATGACAGCTGGGATTGGCTCCAGTACGCCCGCGACCCTAGTGAGGAGAAGCGGCTCAGAAAATGGATGGATGGATGGATCTTGTATGGATGGATCTTGTATCCATCCATTCATTCTTTTCCCCCCACTAATCCTGTTATGGGTCGTGGTGAGCTGAAGCCCATTCCTGCTGACATCCACAGGAGGGCAGACTACACCCTGAACTGATTGCCACTCAGTCAACATAGGGTACTTGCCTGATGAAAACAGACACACATTCACACTGTTACTGAGCGTGAATTGAACCGTAGATGTCAGGCAAGTTGACTGTAACGTCATCAGTGCCTTGAAGATACATGTATTCTAAATTTGAATGGTGCAGTAAACTTGTAAGAGGCAAAATAGTCTCATTCTGTACTACTGCATTGCAGCAACGCTTGACTTGATCAGAACTTCGGCAACCAAAGGATAGTAGTAGCGCCTTTCAACTATGTGTACAATATTTGGGGATTCTCATCACACACATTAAATGGTTCCATTGCGACTCTTAAACGTAATTTGTGTTTTTCTTTTATTTGCTTTGTAAATGAAACTATTTCAACCACAATGATCTCCCTCAGGTAATGGTAGTGAAGTGAACATACAGTGCACCAGCATTTAGTATTTTAGTCACATATGTGCAAGTCTAAAGTCATAACCTACAAGTCTCAAGCAAGTCCTAAGTAACTGCGGGGGGAAAAAAATAAAAAATCAAGCAAGTCAAGGCAAGTCATTACTTGGTTTAAGCAAGTCGCAAGTCAACTAATACAATCTTGCTCCAGTCGCAACATATGTTGGAGTGGTAATAAAATATTTGTTTTCATAAATCATAACACTTAAATAAGTATTCACACCTTATAAAAGTTAAATGAACAACAACTGAGATTATGAATTATTGAATTTATTGCACTGCATTGTTTTAAAGTGGTATTTCAAACTCAACTTTATTTCTGAACAAACTACTTTGTTTACTTTGTGGTGACAGTCAAGTAACTCCTGCAGTTCTTATGCGAACACCATTAAAAATAAGCCATACATATGGTAATAAATATTTTCACCTTTCACCTTTTTCTCCTTCAATGTGACACATGACCTGTATAACTCATGTGAAAATAATTTCAATCTTTTCAAGTAAAAATAAACAGAGTATTGTGGTTGCGTACGTGTGCACATGGCTCTCATAACTAGGGTGGCTATGTTTAGTATAAAACTCTGACTCTGGACAATTGAAAATTGGCCATTAGATTAAACAATATGTTTCATAGGCTGTGGTCTCAGTTTTAAAATCATAGTGCAGACAGCTATATGACAGAGCCGACACAACAGATGACATTTTAATAGTGACGCTTCAATAAACATGTTCAGTAGTATGAAAATTACATTCACACTAATAGTGTAATGCACTTCTGTCAACGGCTTTTTTATCGCCGTGATCGTAATGAAAGGTGATCCAATACAGCAGACCTATAACGCACCTGGCATCTTCTTGCGTTGACTCTTTCATTAGGCCCGCAAACGCCTCCGCAGCTTTTTTTTTTTTTTTTCCCCCTCCACAACTGACCGCGAGCAATGACGCTTTACTTCTTCTGCATTCAGCGGTTGGTATTATATTTAGACGTTACTTTCTGCTCTGCTCTTGCCTCATTAGTGAATAAGAGAGAGAGAAAAAGAGAAGAGAGTTGAGCGTGCCTATGAATCGAAACGAAAGGTTCGGACAATTATCATAAACCGTCCCACCCCTACTTAAGTTACTTAGCTGGACTACAATGTTCACAATCACATCATTTTTATTTTTAATCGTCCCACACCAGTTGATGAAACTTAATTTTTGACCAGCTTGCTAAACTGTTAAAGGTTAGAAGACAAAGATATGTTAACAGTTAAATCAGCAGTTAAATCGATAAATATGATTAAGAAAGCACCTGCTGCTTTTTGCATCTCGCGCTTTCCGGTCTTCGACTCTATCCGGCGCTGTGACGTAAAAAGAGCCAAACAGCCTGTTCATTCGGCATTGTGTGCTTTTGTCCAATGCTGCTGTTCTCATCCTTGCGTATTTGTTATGTGATTCTTCTTCATTCTTCAACAGCTTCTTCCCTCTTGCGATCAACTTCTTAAACACCTAACCTATAATTCCATTACAATAAGCTGGCAATTTTTTGAATTGAGTTCGTTGTCACATTTCTGTGGGGCCAATTATGTATTACTCGTGCACTTACTGTAGTTGTCTCGCCATGCTGCACTATTTGCATATACTGGCCACTCATGCCAGAGTAGCATCTGCTCCATTTGCACACTGATTGAGGAGTATCTGTATCATTTGCACAACCAACATTGTCCCAGATGATCGCACTACTCGTCACTTTAAACCGCATACACTCCTTGAAGTCTCAGCGCCCTTTGCACAATGGTCATTGCACCGGACTATCGCAATATTAGTCATTCGAAATGCTCTAAGTGCTAGAGGACTCTGCATCTTTTTGCACAATTGTTTTTTGTCAATGTCTTTATGTCTCCAAAGTGTTCTGTAAATTGACTGTCTGTTGTACTAGAGCGGCTCCAACTACCGGAGACAAATTCCTTGTGTGTTTTGGACATACTTGGCAAATAAAGATGATTCTGATTCTGATTTAGCAATGGCATGATGGTTTATTGAGTGGCATTTGGTTGTGCAAATGGTTCAGGCAGCGGCGAGAGTTTATTTGACTTTCCAAGTGAAAAAGGAATATGTGACCAGTGGATAGGGAAAGTCAATCGACAGGGGAAGAAACGTGGTCAGCTATGGGTGCCTAGCAAGCATTCCAATCTCTGTGCTGATCACTTCGAACCGGCGTGTTTTGAGAAAGACTTAGCAGAAAGCATTGGATACACAGGCGTAGTTAGGCTGAGGCTGGAACCAGGTGCTGTGCCAGCTATTTTTCCTATGGCCATCGGCACCTCAACCGCCAGCAAGAAAAAAAAAAAAAAAAAAAAAAACACGCAGCCACGGTGCAGCGGTGAGGTGTATATACTGTACCTGTGACTCTATTATGGTTATTACTAACTGGGCAGTAGGAAAAAAAGACCCACGCAGTACTTTTCAGTACTGTCGTCTGAACGTTTGCCTGTATGACAAGCCAACAGACACGGCAAAGAGTTTCTGTGCGGCGTGTTATAACTCTACTCGAGCAAGGGGCACACAATATATAGGAATACTGCATACTATGTAAAAGCTTGTGCTGTGCCACTGAAACATACAGAATATGAATAGATAATACGTATAGTCGTGCTCAAAATATTGGCACCCCTGTGGCGCAATGCAGGCAGAGAATGGGAGTGATGTATTTCTGGGTCACAGGTAGGGTTGTGCAATGAAAATCGAGAACCGATTGGAACCGGGACTAACATTCCGGTTCTCCCGGAATCGTTCAAATTTTTGAATTTCGGTTTCCAGTTTCGATGCCTACAGTCCGCCAACCCTGAAGAAGAAAAAGGGGAAAACCAACGAAAAAGAACACAGCCAAAGACGTGCTTGTACCCAATGGCGGCGGCGACCAAAAGTGTGTCTTTTTTAGAATAAATTACTAGTCGCCTCAGTGCAACGCTTGGAATAAAATTATATTGCAAAAAGGAGGCTTTCACGATGTGGAGAAGTCTGACTCTCCCACTCCCACTCCGAACCTCAGCCTACACCAAGCGGAACTTCAAGTCAGTTGGGTGAGTGTAAAACAACAAGCCGTAGCTTTAGCAGGGACGACCAGACTTCCCTCTCCCTAGTCACTTCATCCAGCTCTTCCGGGGGGATCCCGAGGCACTCCCAGGCCAGCCGAAGGACGTAGTCTCTCCAGTGTGTCCTTGGTCATCCCCGGGGTCTCCTCCCGGTGGGAACACCTCACCAGGGAGACATCCAGGAGGCATCCGAATCAGATGCCCCACCTCATCTGGCTCCTCTCAATGTGGAGGAGCAGCGACTCTCCTCTGAGATCCTCCCGGATGACCGAACTTCTCACCCTATCTCTAAGGGAGAGCCCGGACACCCTGTGAAGGAAACTCATTTCGGCCGCTTGTATCCGGGATCTTGTTCTTTCAGTCATGACCCACAGCTCGTGACCATAGATGAGGGTAGGAACGTAGATTGACCGGTAAATTGAGCGCTTCGCCTTTCGGCTTAGCTCCTTCTTCACCACAACGGACCGATACAAAGTCCGCATCACTGCAGACGCTGCACCGATCCGCCTGTTGATCTCCCGTTCCATTCTTCCCTCACTCGTAAACAAGACCCCAAGATACTTGAACTCCTACACTTGGGGCAGGATCTCATCCACGACCTGAAGAGGGCATGCCACCCTTTTCCGATTTGGAGGTGCTGATTCTCATCCCAGCCGCTTCACACTCGGCTGCGAACTGCTCCAGTGGGAGTTGGAGGTCACAGCTTGATGAAGCCAACAGAACCATATCATCTGCAAAAAGCAGAGATGCAATACTGAGGCCACCAAACCGAACCCCCTCTACGCCTCGGCTGCACCTAGAAATTCTGTCCATAAAAGTTATGAACAGAATCGGTGACAAAGGGTAGCCTTGGCAGAGTCCAACCCTCACCGGGGACGAGTCCGACGTACTGCCGGATATGCGGACCAAACTCTGACTCCGGTCGTACAGGGACCGAACAGCCCATATCAGGGGGTTCGGTACCCCATACTCCCGAAGTATCCTCCACAGGACTCCCCGAGGGACACGGTCGAATGCCTTCTCCAAGTCCATAAAACACATGTAGACTGGTTGGGCGAACTCCCATGCACCCTCGAGGACCCTGCCGAGGGTGAAGAGCTGGTCCACTGTTCCACGGCCAGGACAAAAACCACACTGTTCCTCCTGAATCTGAGATTCAACTTCCCGATGGACCCTCCTCTCCAGCACCCCTTAATAGATCTTACCAGGGAGGCTGAGGAGTGTGATCCCCCTGTAGTTGGAACACAGTGCAGCGTCTGCAGTGATGCGGACCTTCTTAAAAAGGGGGACTACCACACCAGTCTGCCCATCCAGAGGCACTGTCCCCGATGTCCACACGATGTTGCAGAGGTGTGTCAACCAGGACAGCCCCACAACATCCAGAGCCTTTCGGAACTCCGGGAGAATCTCATCCACCCCCGGGGCACTGCCACCGAGGAGCTTTTTAACTACCTCGGTGACCTCAAACCCAGAGATAGGAGAGCCCGCCTCAGATAACCCACACTCTGCTTCCTCACGGGAAGGCGTGTCGGTGGAATTGAGGAGGTCTTCGAAGTATTCTCCCCACCGACTCACAACGTCCCGAGTCGAGGTCAGCAGCGCCCCATCCCCACTATACACAGTGTTGGTGGTGCACTGCTTTCCTCTCCTGAGGAAATAGTGGACTAGAATTTCCAGAAGTCTTTCTCCATGGCCTCACCGAACTCCTCCCATACCCGAGTTTTTGCTTCAGAGACCACCAGAGCTGCATTCCACTTGGCCAGCCGGTACCCATCAGCTGCCTCAGGACTCCCACAGGCCAAAAAGGCTTGATAGGACTCCTTCAGCTTGAGGGCATCCCTCACTGTTGGTGTCCACCAACGGGTTCGGGGATTGCCGCCACGACAGACACCAACCAGCTTACGGCCACAGCTCCAGTCGGCTGCCTCAGCAATGTAGGCGCGGAACATGGTCCACTCTGACTCGATGTCCCCTGCCTCCCCCTGAAACATGAGCAAAGTTCTGTCGGAGGTGGGAGTTGAAACTCCTTCTGACAGGGGATTCAGCCAGACGTTCCCAGCTGACCCTCACAATACGTTTGGGCCTGCCATGTCGGACCGGCATCTTCCCCCACCGTCGGAGCCAACTCACCACCAGGTGGTGATCAGTTGACAGCTCCCCCCCTCTCTTCACCCGAGTGTCCAAGGCATGCGGCCGCAAATCTGAAGACACGACCACAAAGTCGATCATCAAACTGCGACTTAGGGTGTCCTGGTGCCAAGTGCACATCTGGACACCCTTATGCTTGAACATGGTGTTCGTTATGGACAATCCGTGACGAGCACAGGAGTCAAATAACAGAACACCACTCGGGTTCTGATCGGGGGCACCGTTCCTCCCAATCACGCCCTTCCAGGTCTCACTGTTATTGCCCACGTGAGCATTGAAGTCCCCCAGCAGAACGATGGAGTCCCCAGCGGGAGCGCTCTCCAGCACCCCCTCCAAGGACTCCAAAAAGGGTGGGTACTCTGAACAGCTGTTTGGTGCATAGGCACAATCAACAGTCAGGACCCGTCCCCCCACCCAAAGGCGGAGGGAGGCTACCTTCTCGTCCACCGGGTGAACCCCAACGTACAGGCGCCAAGCCGGGGGGCAATAAGTATACCCACATCTGCTCGGCGCCTCTCACCGTGGACAACTCCAGAGTGGAAGCGAGTCCAACCCCTCTCGAGAGGACTGGTACCAGAGCCCAAGCTGTGTGTGGAGGCGAGTCCGACTATATCCAGTCGGAACTTCTCGACCTCACACATCAGCTCGGGCTACTTTCCTGCCAGAGAGGTGACATTCCACATCCCTAGAGCCAGCTTCTGTAGCCAGAGATCGGATCGCCAAGGTCCCCGCCTTCGGCCACCGCCCAGCTCACACTGCACCTGACCCCAATGGCCCCTCCCACAGGTAGTGAGCCCATGAGAAGGGGGACCCACGTTACCCTTTCGGGCTGTGCCCGACCGGGCCTCATGGGTGCAGGCCCGGCCACCAGGCGCTCACCTTCAAGCCTCACCACCAGGCCTGGCTCCAGTGGGGGGCCCCGGTGACCCGTCTCCAGGCAAGGGAAAACGAAGTCCATTCTTTGTTCGTCATCATAAGGGGTCTTTGAGCCGTGCTTTGTCTGGTCCCTCACCTAGGACCTGTTTGTCCAGACAACTTAGCTCCTAGGATCACTGGATAATTATCAAGTTTTGATTAACAAGTGATAAAACAGTCGCAAATAACTATTTTAACGATGGAACATTTAACTTTTAGCTGAAACATTAATTAATGACTCGTAAGTCAATTGGGTTAGTTCCACACAGATTGCCTTTTAGTGCTTAGGTTTGATATTGATACTGGTTATAAAAAAATTTAAAACCCAGGTCAAATGCTAATTGTATTCTATGCTGCGGGCTGCTAACAAAATGGGATGTTCATAATTTGGGCACCTTTTATTTTAACCATGCAAACCTTTTTAACCCAGCCCCCTAAAAGAATCAAAATCGAGAATCGTTTGGAACCATAATCACAATGAGGAACCGGAATCGGGACCAGAATCACTCAAATTCAAACGATGGCCAACCTTAGTCACAGCTATACAATATTACTAGATCCAATTCCAAAAAACATGCCTCGCCTACGTGGCGGTTATGTTGAATGTGGGGCATTGACGTAATAGCAATGTAATGATATGGATATACTCTATCTATTGTCTATTGTACTGTACATAGAGTCGCAGCGCAGAGAGAGAAAGAGCAGCATGACGGCAGTGTTAAATCTGCAACATGTCATCGAGCCAAAATGCTCTATTATATGTGACGGACCAGATGAAGGCCCTTGTCAATGTGGGCAACCAACGTAAATCACACCGAGATCTTCGTTCCATACCCCCTCACCTGAAACCAATGTCCACTAAGGACCCCTCCTGAAGAATCTTATCTCCAAATCTGATTGATGTGTGCAGGGACGCGGCTGCAAATCAGATACAAACAACAGTCTTCTCTAGAATAAGTCCAACCCCGATAGAGATCAGGCGTTTTTCATCTCTGTAATTACAAGGGACAACAATTGGTCAAAGAAGTATGACACATACAAAGTAGAGCCACAAGCTTAGTGAGGATAAAATCTGAACCTACCAAACCTTTGTCTCCAGTAATCTCTCTGCGACTAGCTCTATTCAATATCAGGTCACTGGGTAATAAATTAATGTTGATTAATAACATCATTATTATTATTAATCAGTTTATTTGAATTTTTGCTACTAAATGAATCATAGTTAACAGAAAGTAGCTGTAATACAATTTTGAATGATGTAAAACCAGAAAATTTTAATTTAATTTACAATTGTCCAATAGGAAAAAAGGCGGTGGTATTGTTGCTATTTTTAAATAATTATTTCAGTGTCAAGAAATTATATGGGCGCAACGGTGGTTAGCACGTCTGCCTCACAGTTCTGAGGACCTGGGTGCAAATCTGGCCTCACCTGTGTGGAGTTTGCACATTCCAAAAACATGCATGGTAGGTTGCTTGAAGACATTTTGCAGAATCAGAATCAGAATCATCTTTATTTGCCAAGTATGTCCAAAAAAAACCACACAAGGAATTTGTCTCCGGTAGTTGGAGCTGTTCTAGTACAACAACAGACAGTCAATTGACAGAGAACACTTTTGAGACAAGAAGACACTGAAAAAAACAGTCACTGAGCAATAAAGGGTTGCTAGTTATGTGGTAATGCCGGTACAATTTAAAAACATTTTTTTTTTTTTACAATTGTGCAAAAAGATGCAGAGTCCTCTAGTACTTAGAGCAGTTCGAATGACTAATCTCGCAATAGTCCGGTGCAATGACCATTGTGCAAAGGGCTTCAAGGAGTGTATGCCGTTTAAAGTGACGAGTAGTGCGATAATATGTTGATTGTGCAAATGTTGCAGATACTCCTCAGTCAATGTGCAAATGGGGCAGATGCTACTCTGGCATGAGTGGCCAGTATTGGTCAACAACAGATAGTGCAGCGTGGCGATACTACTACAGTGAGTGCACGAGTAGTATATAATTGGCCCGACAGAAATGTGACAACAAACTCAGACAAAAGAAATTGGCAGCATGTTGCAATGGAATTGTAAGTTAGCTGTTTAAGAAGTTGATTGCAAGAGGGAAGAAGCTGTTGGAATGTCTGCTCGTTCTAGTTTGCATTGATCGGTAGCGTCTACCTGAGGGAAGGAGCTGGAAAAGCCGGTGACCGGGATGTGGAGGGTCCGAAAGGATTTTGCACGCTCTTGTCTTAGTTCTGGCAGCGTGCAAGTCCTCAAGGGTGGGTAGGGGGGTACCGACAATCCTTTCAGCAGTTTTGATTGTCCGTTGCAGTCGGAGTTTGTCCTTTTTTGTATCAGCACCAAACCAGACTGTGATGGAACAACACAGGACTGATTCGATGACCGCTGTGTAGAATTGCCTCAGCAGTCCTGTGGCAGTAATTCTAAATTCCCCACAAGTGTCAATGTGAGTGCGAATGGTTGTTTGTTTGTATGTGCTGTGCGATGGGCTGTCCACCAGTTCAGGGTGTACCCTGCCTCTTGCCCAGAGTCAACTGGGATAGGTTCCAGCACGCCCACGACCCTCGTGAGGATAAGCAGTTTGGAAAATGGATGGATGGATGGATGAAATTATACTCGGTCATTTTAGCTCTTTTGAATGTTTTTTTTTTTTTACTAAAAGGTGATTCAAAGGTTATTGTTTTAATAATTTATAGACATCCAAGACACAATGGAAAATTTATGGAGGACTTTTCAGAACTGCAGTCAATTATTCTCCCATTAGTCTCCCATTATGACGTTTTTGTCATAATGGGAGACTAACAATCGTGTTGACAATAATAGGGTAAAAAAAATCTCAAGACCTCTCTGTTATACTGGACAACTCTCTCAACATATAAAGAGTCTAACCCACACTCAAGGTCACATCTTAGACCTGGTCATCTCTAAGGACGTTGAAATTCGATCAATAGACATTAAGTATATGGCTATTTCTGACCATTTTTGTGTATTCTTTGAATTACAGATTTTCCTAAAAGTTCAGACAACCAATATGTTTATTAAGAAAAGGTACATAAATGAGAGTGCCACCATATTTTTCCAGTTTAATAGTATTGTTTTTTTAAGCGATAGTTAGACTTACATGTATTGGGTGAGCATGTTTATTTGGAAGATCTACAACTTTTAAATCACCCATAAGGAGAAAAGGAAAATCCATCCATCCATCCATCCATTTTCTGAGCCGCTTATCCTCGCAAGGGTCGCGGGAGTGCTGGCCCCTTCGGGCAGGAGGCGGGGTACACCCTGAACTGGTTGCCAGCCAATCGAAGGGCACACATAAAACAAACAACCATTCTCACACACATTCACACCTACGGGCAATTTAGAGGCTTCAATTAACCTACCATGCATGTTTTTGGGATGTGGGAGGAAACTGGAGTGCCTGGAAAAAACCCACACAGGCATGGGGAGAACATGCAAACTCCACACAGGCGTGGCCGAGATTTGAACCCCGATCCTCAGAACTGTGAGGCAGACGCTCTAACCAGTCCTCCACCGTGCCACCATGAGAAAGGGAAATCCTACAGTTCAAAACTGAGGAAAGTTTCTGTGTAGTAACCAGAAGCGCTGTACGGGTGTACAATGCCAAAGAGCATGCAAATAAGTGTCTGGAGTGTTTTCAGTACAATGAGTGCATATATTTGATTTTATGCATACTATATTGTGTAACGTGTGATCTATGGAGTACTTTGAACTTGATTAGCTGGAAATTACTGTTGTCATTTAGAATGTGTTTCTACAGATTTGTGCCCAGTAATCAATGTCAGTAGACACTGAGAGGTCTTTTCCCCATTTTGTGACTGGTAAGTGTATTAAGTTAGTACTTGAGATTAATTTGTATACTTTTGAAATTAGATTTTTTGTTTTGTGGAAGTAGTTCTAATAACAAAAACTGGTAGTTCTAAAGTATTCACGTGTGTTGAGAGTCTTTTTAGCATTGTTGTTCTAACTTTATAGTATTGAAGGAAGAGAAGAAGAAGAAACCCCTTTTGTTGTCATGAACATGCATGCATGCATGCACACAAAATTTGTTCTCTGCATTTAACCCATCACATACACATGTTAGTGGAACACACTGGAGCAGGGGGTAGCTGAACCGCCCGGGGAGCATTTCGGGGCTTGCTCAAGGACACCACAGCCGTGAGTCCAGGGGATGCTGGCGGATGGTCTAGTCGGGGTCTTGAACCTAGGTGCCCCACAGTGGCAGGCTGATGATCTTAACCATTGGTCCACAGCTGCCGGGAGTTAACGTCTCTAATTTGAATTCTTGGAATAAGCTTTCACGTGATGTGAAAACTTATTAAAAATAAGTGATGTAGGCAGGCAATTCCACTTTGTTCCCATGGCGTTTGAGACTTGCGCTGATAATTGGAAGGTCTGACAATTTGGTTCTATTACAGTCTATCTGAAAAAATAAAAATAAAAATACAATTAAAACAGCGTACAGTGCAGGAAATATCATTTAAAACTGGAAATGCTCTCTAAAGCATGGGAAAAAAGAAAAGTTTTTAACCTGGACTTAAAAACATTCACACTAGGGACTGACGTCACTTCTGTTGGCAACTTATTCCATTTGTGTGCAGCATAATACCTAACTGTCGCTTCACCATGTTTGCTTTGGACTCTGTGCTCCACTATTTGACCTGAGTCTGTTGATCTCAGAGCCCTCCTGGGTTTATATTCCATTAGCATTTCATTCATGTATTCAGGACCTCAACCGTTTAGTGGTCAAACAATGAAGAAGAGGGTCAAAAGCAAACATGATGAAGCATCATTTCGTTGTTATGCTGCACACAAATGGTATAAGTTGCCAACAGAAGTGACGTCAACCCCAATTTTGAACGTTTTTAAGTCCAGCTTAACTCTTGTTTTTTTTCTCATGCTTTTAAGAGTATTTCCACTTTTTAATGAACTGCTCTTACGGCATTGCCGTCCACGACACTTGCACTGTACACTGTTTGTATTATATATGTAATTGTATTTTTCTCTTTGTTTCTAAATGCTTTTACTCATGTGAAGCACATTGAGTTACCTTTTGTGTGAAATGCGCGATTTAAATACATTTTCTTTGCTTTGCTTATTGTACAGTACTATGGGTGCATATGGCCTAAAACAAGTGCTTCAACGGACAATCGGGTATATAGGACGTCCCCCCGCTCCTATTAGTCTGTTCTATCGAAGTTTCACTGTACATTTTACATAGTCTTCTTTTTCTATATTTTCTTTTAAAAATAAAACATTTCCTAAACTGCCCTACTTTAGTTAGTTAGTTATTCCATTTATTTGCTATTTAGTTTACTATATTTACAGCAGTTATCAAAGTTATCAGTTAACCAAAGTGTACATTTAAAAGTATGATGAATCTATAAAACCCTGGACAAGCTAGTGGATGACAGCAGCACTGGTCAGGTGAAACACCAATGGAGAGAATGGAGTCTCAATAATGTTTTTCTGATTGACGCTCCACCATACTTATGTGGGCTTACTGACAGGAATTATATTGGGTTTTTTATTATTTGCATACGATCTCCATCTATTGGTCACCAGTTGCACTGCAGCTACCAGCAGGATAATTAAAAAACAAAATGCATACACTGTGATTTCTTATCTTTTTGTACATGTTGTGCTATAGTAAACAAGTCCACAGCTGTATTTATCTTGACAGCACTTACATGTTTTAAAAAAATGACACACCACTGGATAGCATTAGTTAGTTATTTACATACCTTGGCTGTATCCAATGTGTGGGTTGTATCAGGTATAGGTGATGAGGCCTCTGAAGAGCTTGGGCAGACTTCAGCACTCTCACCCATAAGAGACTTATGAGTTGGCAAAGAATGGTCTATGAAGTAGGAAATGTTACATCAAGCTTTATGTATGCTTCCTAAACAATAGTACAGTTGCTGTCATACAATAGTGGAGGTGACTTTCTCACATCCACCAATTTCACTGCCCTGGTTAAACTCATGCAAGTCAAGGGCAATCTGTCGAGAGAATGTGATGTCATCCAGAGTAGCATGGTTCAGATCCAGATCATTCTGAGTGTCACTCAATATGGCATCGCTGACAGACTTCTGTACTCACTGACATCCAAGTCCACAAGAGACCCACACACTTCTGACAAACACCTCTGTTGGATCAAATATATGATTAAACAATGACAATACAAAAATTAACCAAAAAATAAGAACATACACTTGCAATATACTATAGCGACAGATTACACACGACCAGCTGAGCATAGCGCCGCCACATTATTTTCGCTGAACCATTCAGTACTACAACCACAGGCGGCCACTGGTTTTCTGTTTGTTCATTTTTAGTACATTTAATTGTACTCCCTTATGAAAATGGCTCATTGAATATAAGCATTGGCTATGTTCACCAGGCCAATTGAAATTAAAGGTCAAATTTACGAGTATATGTTTATATTATTACTATATTATTATTAGAATTTCTCATATTTGAAATGCATCTCATGGGCTATCCCATTCAAATATTGATAAAGTGTGAGAGGTACTGATCACCTTTTGATCCCAGGACAAAAGCAGACAACAACATTTCCTCCCATTCATCAAAGAACAATTTAGAGTACTTTATAGTCGTCAAATAATCTAACTGCATGTTTTGGGATTGTGGAAGAAAATTTATTTATTTTCAACTTTTGATTGATATCAAAAGTTGAAAATAAATAAATTTTCCCATTTGCACATATTTCCATGGAAATATTTCCATTTGCACATATGTGCACATATATTTCCATTTGCACATATTTCCATTTGCTTCCTTTTCCCATGCCCGATCCCTACACCTACATTGTGACTCTCTTCATGTGTGGAGTTCACATGTTCTCCCTCTCTCTGTTGTCCAGGTACGCCACCTTTCTTCCACAATCCCAAAACATGCAGTTAGATTATTTTAAAATGTTACCTTTAATTTCAATTGGCCTTGGTGAACATAGTCAATGCTTATATTCAATGAGCCATTTTCATAAAGGAGTACAATTAAATGTACTAAAAATGAACAAACAGAAAACCAGTGCCCGCCTGTGGTTGTGGTACTGAATGGTTCAGCGAAAATAATGTGGCGGCGCTATGCTCAGCTGGTCGTGTGTATTCTGTCGCTATAGTATATTGCAAGTGTATGTTCTTATTTTTTGGTTAATTTTTGTATTGTCATTGTTTAATCATATATTTGATCCAACAGAGGTATTTGTCAGAAGTGTGTGGGCCTCTTGTGGACTTGGATGTCAGTGAGTACAGAAGTCTGTCAGCGATGCCACATTGAGTGACGCTCAGAATGATCTGGATCTGAACCATGCTACTGTGGATGACATCACATTCTCTCGACAGATTGCCCTAGTCTTGCATGAGTTTAACCAGGACGGTGAAATTGGTGGATGTGAGAAAGTCACCTCCACTATTGTATGGCAGCAACTGTACTATGCGCCATTTCACAATGATTTGTGAAATGGCGCATTTTTAATTTCTCAACGAATGCATGAATCTTAATGACAAAATTCAGCGATACACATGACATCAGTATATATGAAGATGATTTTGAGTTTAAAATTATTCAAAAGTGTGCTCTATTGAGCAACATTCCAATTAAAATTATGATTTTACATGAGGCTCCATGAGTTGCTTTGAAAAGAATCCATTCATCATTCCTTATATGCTATATTTGACATCCCTCTGTCACAATTAACCTTCAGGCTCTAAAAATGTTCATTCGCTTGAACAATGGAGTCTCACTAGTGTTTCCCTCTTTGCTAAAAAATGTAGTCATCTTGTTTCGGAATGAGTAATGAATACCGCAGGTAGTGCTATAATGCGCTTGGTCATTGCAAATCCTGCATATAAGTTTACTTACGTTGTCAGAAAATGGTAAGGTAAATGGTCATTTAATATGAGAATATTGATATTTGCAACGTGACAGGTGGCTTTGTGGAATTTTTTAACAAAGATGGAATGAGCACTTGAAGTCTAAAATTGCCCATTGTCACGATTTGTAATCGTACGGTATTGGACTGGAGCCAAAAGAAGACTGAGGCAGAGGAAGTAGTTAAGAAAGGTTTTTTTGGGGATAGCTCAGGGTCTTTATTTCCAAGGCATGATGGTGGTCCGTAGGAGCACGGAAGTGCAGGAAGCGGGAGCGGGAGCAGCTGGAAGAGCTTGACAGCGTGGTTGGAGCGGGCAGCGGAGTGGGAAACATGGGAGGACATTGGAGGCGTAGGAGAGCACAAGAGGATAAGTACATACACGGTAAAAGTAATCTTTTGAAACACAAGAGTAGGAATTTGAGAGTCGGCCTGTGTACCATGGATGAGCACGAATACGCTGGCGCTGGATCCATGGATCTGGCAGGCTTAAATGCAGGCTGTGAATAGTGCTGAAATCAGGTGCGCGGGCGAGGAGGAGATGATTGCTGGAGAGAGAGAAAGGTAAGGCACAAAGTGCCACCCAAGCTCCAAAGAGGAACTGCAGGGCACAGATCACGACACCCATGACATATAAGTCCCTGAAAAAGCTATTGATGACTGAAGTACATAACCTATTCTCCTGCCCACACAGCACTCACCAATAATGTTCCATTTTGTGCTATTTTGGTTGAGTTTTTACATCAAGTGATGCAGTTTGAAATATCACAGCAATCTTGACCCATCGACTTGGAGAGGCGCTTGTAATTTCTGCCCATACCATCTTGTTGGTGGATATTTTTGCTGAAACTCAGCCAATCGGAGAAGGGGTTCCCCGAGTAGCAGATGAAACGGAAGGTTCGAGGAGAAACAATAAGAAATAATAAAAGTATATTATTTGCTCTTATTTGAAGGCATTTTGACCAGATATTTTAATAGGTGATATCACACAAAAACTTTCCCCAAAAAGGCAATTTCTTCCGACGGGAAAAAAATCAATTTCTGCGGAACCCATCATCCGATTTTCAAAATTCTTGGTATGTTGTACTCAGGTTGAAGTGGCCATTACGGCCAGATCCATGGTGGAATGCGTGGATGGGTTTGGCATGGATAACTGGGGCACTGTGAGGAGGGGAGAAAGCAGGCCAATGTTGCACCCAAGGCGAGATTTTATATGACGCCCCCCTCCATCACCGATTTACATATTCTTACAAAAAAGTCCAATAGAAATAATTTTTAACATTGCTTTTAATTTATAAGATAACATGCCATCCATCCATCCATATTCTGTACCTCAGATCCTCATGAGGGTCACTGGCGTGCTGCAGCCTATCCCAGCTATCATCGGGCCAACCAATCGCAGGGCACATGTAAACAAACAACCATTCACGTGCACATTCACACCGACGGGCAATAAAGAGTCCTCAATCAAACTACCATGCATGTTTTTGGGATGTGGGAGGAAACCAGAGTGCCCGGAGAAAACCCACGCAGGCACGGGGAGAACATGCAAACTCCACACAGGCGGGGCCGGGGATTGAACCCCGGTCCTCAGAAATGTGAGGCAGACACTCTAACCAGTTGCTCACCGTGTCGCCAGAAACATTTTCCTTTTGTCTCATTTTATTTTAGCATCCAGTAGTTAGACAGCAGCAAGAAGTTTTCATTCTTTATTTCTGGATTTCTGTAAGGTCAAGCTCCAGCCTTAGAATTATTCATTTTTTAATTTTCTCCACAACAATTTTTTTTTTTTACTTTTTAGTTTAACATTAAATAATGAATGTATTTACATGTTCTCACTGCCCTTTAATACTTTAATATTGTAACAAACTGTAATGCGTGTTTATTGTTGTGTGTGCTGTTGGATGGGTTGTTAGACCAAGGAGTGTTCTGTTGTGCTTAACACATTGTGGAGGAAACAGGAGCGAGAGAAAGAGCCTTGAGGTTATCCACCCATCCATTTTCTGACCCGCTTCTCCTCACTAGGGTCGCGGGCGTGCTGGAGCCTATCCCAGCTGTCATCGGGCAGGAGGCGGGGTACACCCTGAACTGGTTGCCAGCCAATCGCAGGGCACATACAAACAAATAACCATTCAGCACTCACATTCACACCTACGGGCAATTTAGAGATGTCAATAAACCTACCACGGATGGTTTTGGGATGTGGGAGGAAAGCAGAGTGCCTGGAGAAAACCCACGCAGGCACGGGCAGAACAAGCAAACTCCACAAAGGCGGGGCCGGGGATTGAACCCCCGGTCCTCAGAACCATGCCGCACTTCAGAAAACCAATGTCAGTAAATACAGTTCGCAGCTACATCCATAAGTGCAACTTGAAACTCGACTATGCAAAGGAAAAGCCATTTATCAACAACACCCAGAAACGCCGCCGTCTTCTCTGGGCCCGAGCTCATCTAAGATGGACTCATGCAAAGTGGAAAAGTGTTCTGTGGTCCGACGAGTCCACATTTCAAATTGTTTTTGGAAATTGTGGACGTTGTGTCCTTTGGGCCAAAGAGGAAAATAACCATAAATAAAATAACCAACTGTTATGGACGCAAAGTTCAAAAGCCAGCATCTGTGATGGTATGGGGCTGTGTTAGTGCCAATGGCATGGGTAACTTACACATCTGTGAAGGCACAATTAATGCTGAAAGGTACATACAGGTTTTGGAGAAACATATGCTGCCATCCAAGCAACGTCTTTTTCATGGATGCCCCTGCTTATTTCAGCAAGACGATGCCAAACCACATTGTGTATGTGTTACAACAGCGTGACTTCCTAGTAAAAGAGTACGGGTACTAGACTGGCCTGCCTGCAGTCCAGACCTGTCTCCCATTGAAAATGTGTGGCGCATTATGAAGCTTAAAATACGACAACGGAGAACCCGGACTGTTGTTGATAAGAATTCCACCTAGAAAGCTTCAACAATTAGTGTCCTCAGTTCACAAATGTTTATTGAATGTTGTTAAAAGAAAAGGTGTTGTAACACAGTGGTAAACATGACCCTGTCCCACCTTTTTTGGAATGTGTTGCAGCCATAAAATTCTAAGTTAATGATTATTTGCTAAAAAAAATAATAAAGTTTATCAGTTTGAATATTAAATATCTTGTCTTTGTAGTGTATTCAATTAAATATAGGTCGAACATGATTTTGCAAATCATTGTATTCTGTTTTTATTTATGTTTAACACGATGTCCCAACTTCATTGGAATTGGGGTTTTACAAAACAACAAGCAAATACCACTGATGTCTTTTATCGCAAATTAGATTTCTCATGTTTATAATATTAAAGTTTTTTATTCCAGATTCAGTGTTTAAGAAAAATGTAAGTTTGTTGTCATATGATAAACTTTAACGCTACATTTCTGGAAAGAAGGGAAACATGCACATCACTGTGATTTTTCATTAAATATTGAGTTTGGCCCGCAATGGTGTCCCATTTTTTATTTTGGCCCCCCGTGAATTTGAGTTTTACACCCTTGAATTCTAGACAGATGATGCCTAAATTCTTTAACACATTTGCTGAGATGCTGCTGTCATTTATAAATCAACTCATCAAATGATTTATAAATCATTTGATGAGTTGCAAAATGATACTGATTCATAAAAGTATGAGCCATATGTCCAGGTATTGCAGGTATTATTTTTTTCTCCCAAATTTCTGGAATGATTTCAGGCTGGCTCTGTAACAATACATTTATGACAACCCCAATGTTGTCAGGTTAGTTTTTAGGAAATGCAAATATGACAGCTTTCTTTTTAAACATCCATTGTCTTCATGCCGCAGACTTGCAGTTCTCAACTTTATTCAGAAGCTTCTTATGATGCAAGAAGTGTCTCGACTAATAGTCTAAAACTTGCTTCTTAAATTTGAACGAAAACACACCTGTTTTTAAATGCTCTTTATTTTTGTGATACAAAATCTAACATTTGTTTGACCTACTGGCAGCAAAATACCAGGAGAAAAGACAGTGATTTAAATGTACTTAATGTCTGAATACTTGTGGTGTGTAATAATTGGTATGCATATGATCATTTTTAAAGGGAAAACAGATGAAGCAAACTGTCATTCAGCAGTAACTTGATCACTGAAGTGTGTCTCCACTTTATATATTGTTTGGTAGCCATCATCCCAGGCGTATAGCTGTTTGTCTCCAGGGTCGTAGTGGATGCTGCTGTGGCTTGTGTAGCGCTTTGGGAAGAACACTACAGGACTTTCAGCACTTCGAGTTGATGGCACAGCAAAGATAAATTGAAAAAAATGGTTATTTATTTGTGAACAGAGTGTCATCGCTTATACACGTGACTAGTGATGTTACTCTGCTCAATCGTAGTACAAAATGTTGGGATGAAATGTATATTTCTGTGTATACTGGATGTTGTGAATGTGTAACTCGAAGGCCAACCTGTGTATGGTGTCATGGATATCGTAGAGACACTGTACAGTTGACCGTCCGCCATAGCGTGTGTTGTAGACAACATAAAGAGTTCCACATATTATGAACGCTCCCTCAGCATCATGACTTTTACACTGTGTATCCCAGATGTATTCTACTGCCAGGTTTCCTGGAAAGAAAATTTCATTGTCATGACTCATGAATAATGATGTTTATTTTCATAGTATTAAACAGTGTATATGTGAAGAGCTCTTTTCCAAAATGCTATACATTTTTTTGTCATTCTGAGAAAACAAATGTTATTTGTGTACGAAAACCTTCAAAATTTATCATGTCAAACTGTTCATGGCTTAGTCTGAACATGTTCAACAAAAGAATAGTCTGTACACAATTGATGGCATGGCAAAATGGATTGTCAAAATGCATTTTGCTTTTATCAAAAATGATGAAAAAGAGCTCTTCCTGCGATTTTGTATTATCATCATATTTATATATTACACACAAGGTGTGAAAGTGAGTGCGAATGTTAGGATACACTCCATTTACTCAGGACCCTCCTTATAAGGAAAGGCAGTATATCAAATGTATGTATGGATATACGTATGTTTATAATTCCTTGTTTAAATAAAGATTTTTTTTTTTTTTGTCTGAGTAAGTCTAGGTTAATTTGGGAGAAGGCTTTTATTCTTACAAATGCTGTGTGTTTAGGTTTCAACAGGAATGGAATGTGTAACAATCTCACTGTTTCACTGACTTTTTATTCTTTGTTTCTTGTCAGTAATACAGTGCAATTGGAGGCTAATTGTTCCCGCATAAGTTTCCTCAATGCCACAAATGATGGATGCATATGTCTGAACAGCGTAGCCGAAGCAGACAAGCGCAAGTTCGGTTTTATACTGTATGTCTGCTCATGTTTGCACTTGCTGCACAGCTCAAAGACCATGCAAAAGTGCAATTTGTTTATTATATGATTATGTTCATTATAGGTCTCATGATTTGATTTTCTGACAAGAATGAAGACCCATTTTCTTTAACCAAGACTTCCAGCTTTACTTAGAGATGCAGCAGAATGGGAGAGCAAAAAAATCAGTTTAAAAAATGCAACAGGTTATAAGGTCGAGAGAATCTGTGAGATATTTGTGTTTTCAGAAAATACCCACACCCAGCACTGTAGATGTCACATTTTTTTCTAGCAAGTTACACACTTTTCTTGCTGCTATGATGTCAAGCTATTAAGGAGCTCATGCTGCATCTTTCCAACAGTCACACAGTGTATCATTAAATAAAAACGAGTGTCGTGTACAAAATGGTTGAAAATCGGATGTGGTCATGGTTGAAATGATGGTGGCTGCCTAATGGCACCAACTGTCATTTTTATCCCGACGGGGAAAAACTATTTTTATTTTTAATCAGTTGGGGAAAAAGCAGTTAGATGAGGCACTAAGTGTACATTAGTTGCAATTATTTAAGGATTTACAGTATATAGTACTCTACCTTTATCCAGTTTAGTTAGGACTAAATTTCCTCCATATTCTGGGTCAGCATGAATAACCCAAAGACCTAGTTCATCCACAGCCATGTCCAAGTAGGTGTTGGTGTTCAGACTGTACACTGGGAGGCGACCAGCGCCTGGAAGAAGGGTGCTGTCGACCACTGTGCCATTCGACAGGTCAACCTGAATGAGAAATGGCACAAATTTGAGTTAGGGTTAGGGTATAAATGACAGATAGAATATTCCTAGATTTTCTTGCAGAACATGGAGCGATTTGATACAGCAGAATATTTCTATGCATGATTTATTCCTATCAACAGTAACAACAAACCTGAAGATTGACAGATTACACAATTTTGTGTGAAAATCATTATTTGACCCTTCACTTCTCTTTCACAGTTCTGTACCACTTTAAAAATATGTAAAAGTTTTTGACAAATGACCATTACCACTGAATGGTTGAACTAAATAGTTGTAGTATTGCAACCTAATGTAGCAATCAGTAAAAAATACTTCTACTGCACTTTTAAATACATAGTTTTCTTCTTTTACATCTCATTTTATCTTAATCTTAGGTCACAGAAAGCAGATATGCGATGTGGGATTAGGGTTTTGTATGCATGCCTGACTACTGACTGTCTATAGACTGACTGTCTTTGGCAATAATTTGTGCCCTAAAGAATAAAATTTTATGTTGAAGGAAGGTCAGCTCTGAGCTCACTTTAAAGTCAAAAGTTTATTTTGGCACATTTCATTTACTGGCCTCAAATAATATTGGAAACAAAGAAAGCAAAGAAACAAGGAAAAACAATCCTCCCAAATGACTCAGTTCACTTTTAGTTTACTCAGTCCTCAGCCAAGAGCCCCACTGTTACACAATCTGCCCCAACTTCAGAATGAATCAGGACGAATAAGGTTTCCTCTGCTGCCAAATTGGGCTGTACTGAAGACCCGGGTCCAAATCCGGCCTCGCCTGTGTGGAGTTTGCATGGAGAACATGGTACCAGGTGTTCTCCAGGTACTCCGGTTTCCTCCCACATCCCAAAAACATGCGTGGTAGGTTAACTGAAGACTCTAAATTGTCCGTAGGTGTGAATGTGAGTGCAAATGGTTGTTTGTTTATGTGCCCGGCGATTGGCTGGTGACCAGTACCCCACCTCTCGCCCAGAGTCAGCTGCGATAGGCTTTAGCACGCCCGCGACCCTAGTGAGGATAAGCGGTACGGAAAATGGATGGATGGATTGATGTTGCCAAATTATCCACTCCCTCTGCAGGACCACTGAATGAATTTGGATATTTTACAAACTTAGTATACAGAAAGGATAACACATCTAAAGTGTATTAAACTGGATATACATACTTTTAGTATCTGGTTGGGTGTGTCTGCTCTGTGGTAGTAGAGGAATCCATTGTAGACCACGTGACCTGTTCCCTGCCATGTAAAAGGCAGCCTGACCACTTTAACTTGGGGTACAGCGATTTTCTCTGAGAAGCTTTGTAGAGATGCGTACTCCAACAGTGTGTCGTTACGAATTCCACTCAGCAGGTAGACCTTTAAGAGTTTGATCAGACTACATATAAATGAAGATTATTCTGGAAAAAATTGAACATTTTTGTTTCTACATTAAAATGACAGTATGCTGTTTTACTTTGGGTCCCTGCTAACCCCCATCAGCAGTTTAATGCTGAGACAAAATTAAGGACAACAACTGCCTTCCAATTCCATTGGTATTCCATACCAATTCCAATGCATACAGTACCTTGGCTGATCCATCAGAAGGGTCCTTGAACCAGCAACCCGCGTTGTCTCCTATCTTCTTCACAATTTTGAGAGACTTAATTTGACTCAAGGCTACATTGCAATCTAGAAATGACAGAATACCAAGCATATTTTTTTGATAGAACTGTCCTATTTGTAGGTGTATTTTGAATTAGACCTTTTCTTATGTTTTTCTTTGTCCACATATCCTGTTACTTCACACATTACCATACCATTTTCTACTTTGATTTGAGCTCTTTTCTTTAGCTGGTCCAGTTCTGCTGCTTTTATCTGTTGTTCGAGCAGTGCCTCCTCCATCTCAATGTCAGATTGGGCGGGCATCTTGTTTTCGAGATATTCCAGCTCTCTCTCCACTCGCTCTACACGCTCAGCGATGCTTTCCAGGTGGCTCCTCACCTCTGATCTGAAGGGGAAACCAAATTCTTATTTCATGCACCTCTATTTCAGTAAATCCCCATGTTTTTTGTGACAACAAACAGATGAATCCTTCATCATAGCTCTGTATCTGGGCAAGTGTTCATCAATAATCGTACCTCATAGCATTCAAGGTGGACAGATGACCTCTCATTTCTGAGGAGAGATCATATGTCTTCTGGGTTATGCTCACTGTGTTTTGCTCACATTGATTCAGACGCTCCTGACAGTGATATAGAGAGAAAAAAAACTTTTTATCAATACAGAATTGAAGTCATGCAATGAAAGCTTTGCCATGAAAAAGTAAAGTCTCTTTGAGAAGTGAAATGGATAAATCACACACATTTTCATGATACAATGAAATCATGAACTAACCCACGCCATTATGTTCCTCTGACGAAAGGAAATGTGCAACCTGAAGCATCCTTGTTTGAATGCATTAGAGGCGTGTAGTTTATTGAGGAATGTTAGCTAATTAGCCACTATCAACGCTAAATATTCCGTACAGATTCAGTACTTTCCTGCACCTCACTATTAAACAAAGATGTAAGCTCTATAAACTATAAAACGCTTTAGAGTTTGGATATATATTTTTCTTGCCCCGCTAACACACACCCACACCCACACACACACACACACACACGCACACACACACACACGCACACACTATCATTCGTAGAATACATAAAGTACTGTGCAAAAATCTTGCCAACACGAGCTTTGTTGGTTTATTGGCCTTTGTTATCAAAGGCCATGTTGAAGTAGAAAAACAATGCATTATATAATAGAACAAATACAATTCGAGGGACTACAAAAAAATGTCAACCAATTTTATTAGAGCTCTTTTGATGGGTGGTGCATGGGCCAAATAAGAACCCATTCAATCATTTATAGGAATCTAGTTTACATTTGGGTCACTGTGGCGTCAATGGAACTAGCAGGTCCCGAGAATCATATTCACACCATCCATATGTTCTTCATCCTAGCCTGCTAACTAATGAAGAGACGGAAAAACAAACACAAAAACAGGACTCCGCAAATATTACCACTCCCCCCACCCCAATCAGAAAGGCTTTAATAGAGGTCTGTGCTCAACTGAGTGAAGTTCTAGTTATAGACACGTGGACATAATTGTTGGTGCTCTTCTTTTAAACAGAAAAAAACCTCACGGTGGTTACTGAAATTACTTGAAACAGATGAGACTGGAATTTGCCAAAATGCATAATCACAAGCTTCAAAGACATGGCTGAGAACAAACATTGGACAATTTTAAAGTGGCTTTTTAGGAGCCTTGATCTAAATCTTATGTACCACGTAGAATAAGAACAAAACATGCAGTCCGAAGAAGGCTATCTTTAGTTATTTTTTTAAATATATGTTTAATGTTACTTTTAATGTACAGTATAAATACAGAGTCATCAAAACTAGTAATATGTAATACCTATATTTTATTTATCTTTTTCTTTAATAATAATAATAATAAATCTGTTTTATATAGTGCTTTTCATAAAACTCAAAGGCGCTTTACAAACACAAAAAAGAAGAAAAACAAAACAGGCAAAAATAAACAGGTACTCGTGTATAATGCGTATTTCTTTCCCCCAAAAAATTGTCCATAGTGTGCATTATACATAGGTATAGGGGAAAATGAAAAAGCTGTCACATTTTAGAAATGTATCCAGCCACTTCGAGGTTACTAAAAAGGTGTAGCCTACACTTTCATTCCATTATGGCAGGGGTACGTATGACTGTATATACTGTATGTACAGTTGTGTTCATAAGTTTACATACCTTGGCAGAATTTGTGAAATATTGTTGTTGTTTTTTGAATATGACTGAACAACAACCATCATTCATTTCTTTATGGTTATGTTTTGTTTAATGATAATGCTTTTCTGAATGCTTGACAGTTTAATTTGAATCCCATTAAAATAAAATTAAATGTGTTTCGCCTAGCCCTTCATGTTTTCTTTAAAGAATTGTATCCATCTTACAAATTCTGCCTTGGTAATCAAACATATGAGGACAACCATGTGTTTTCTGATTTACTAAATAAAAGTAAGGCTGTGAATTTCAAAATAAGAGCAAGTAAATAAAAAAGTATTACATGTTCTCATAAAGTGCTTAACTTAAGAATATTTCTTTGAAATCTTTCTTTGAAGTTTTGATCATATGGGTAGAAGGAAAATCATGCATTGTACAAATGCATTATACAACCCCCAATTCCAATGAAGTGTTAAACATAAATAAAAACAGAATACAATGATTTGCAAATCGTGTTCAACCTATATTTAATTGAATACACTACAAAGACAAGATATTTAATGTTCAAACTGGTAAATGTTCTTGTTTTTAGCAAATAATCATTAACTTAGAATTTTACGGCTGCAACACGTTCCAAAAAAGCTGGGACAGGGTCATGTTTAACATTGTGTTACATCACCTTTTCTTTTAACAACATTCAATAAATGTTTGGGAACTGAGGACAATAATTGTTGTAGCTTTGTAGGTGGAATTCGTTCCCATTCTTGCTTGATGTACAGCTTCAGCTGTTCAACATTCCAGGGCCTCTGTTGTCGTATTTTACGCTTCATAATGTGCCACACATTTTCAATGGGAGACAGTTCTGGACTGCAGGCAGGGCAGTCTAGTACCCGCACTCTTTTACTACGAAGCCACGCTGTTGTAACACGTGCAGATTGTGGATTGGCATTGTCTTGCTGAAATAAGCAGGGACGTTGCTTGGATGGCCTTCACAAATGTGTAAGTTACCCATGCCATTGGCACTAACACAGCCCCATACCACCACAGATGCTGGCTTTTGAACTTTGCTTCCATAAAAGTCCGGATGGATCCTTTTCCTCTTTGGCCCGGAGAACACGACGTCCACAATTTCCAAAAACAATTTGAAATGTGGACTCGTCGGACCACAGAACCCTTTTCCACTTTGCATCAGTCCATCTTAGATAAGCTCGGGCCCAGAGAAGCCGGCGGCGTTTCTGGGTGTTGTTGATAAATGGCTTTTGGAGAAGAAGAAGAATCATCTTTTATTGTCATGAACATGCATGCATGCATGCACACGGAATTTGATCTCTGCATTTAACCCATCACAGTGAACACATACACATGTTAGTGGAACACACTGGAGCAGGGGGCAGCTGAAGCACCCAGGGAGCATTTCAGGATATCAGTGTCTTGCTCAAGGACACCACAGCCATGAGTCCGGGGGATGTTGGTGGATGGTCCAGTCGGGGTCTTGAACCTAGGTCCCCCACAGTGGAAGGCAATGATCTTAACCATTGGGCCATGGCTGCTTTGCATAGTAGAGTTACAAGTAGCACTTACGGATGTCGCGCCGAACTGTATTTACTGACATTGGAATTCTGAAGTGTTCCTGAGCCCATGTGGTGATATCCTTTACACATTGATGACGGTTTTTGATGCAGTGCCGCCTGAGGGATCGAAAGTCACGGGCATTCAATGTTGGTTTTCGGCTTTGCCGCGTACATGCAGTGATTTCTCCAGATTCTCTGAACCTTTTGATGATATCATGTACTGTAGATGATGAAATCCCTAAATTCCTTGCAATTGTACGTTGAGGAACATTGTCCTTAAACTCTTCGACTATTTTCTCACGCACTTGTTCACATAGAGGTGAACCTCGCCCCATCTTTGCTTGTGAATGACTGAGCAATTCAGGGAAGCTCCTTTTATACCCAATCATGGCACCCACCTGTTCCCAATTAGCCTGTTCACCTGTGTTCCATACAGGTTTTTGAAAAGCATTCCTCTACCTTCTCAGTATTTTTTGCCACCTGTCCCAGCTTTTTTGGAACGTGTTGAAGCCGTAAAATTCTAAGTTAATGAGTATTTGCTAAAAACAGTCAACTTTATCAGTTTGAACATTAAATATCTTGTCTTTGTAGTGTATTCAATTAAATATAGGTTGAACATGATTTGTTTGCACCGAGAGTTGTGTATCCACTTTTGCTGACATTTTTGTTTGTTGGTGTGCCGTGAGATTTTTCAAATGTAAAATATCTGCCTTGGCTCAATAATGGTTGGGAATCAATGCCCAAGAGAGAACAACAGACAATTCCGCCAATGCTGCTTATCGCCAATATGTAATGTGGAAAATCTCCAAGGACATTATATAGGATTCAGACATAGCAGACAATGAGGAACCAAATTTCATATTTTCAAAGCATTGCTCCAGTAGAAATGTGCATGTTATACTTTATAAATATTTGTAGATCCATTTGCACCTTATATTGTAAATATACTTCCAGGAATGTCTGCACATTTACCTCTACCATTATGAAATTGTTCAATTGTTATAAATAAAGAACTGAAAGTGAATGGGTCCTTCTCCCTAATTGCCACTCAAAGTGTTACATTTCGTATGACGAGACAGGACCAGTAGTAAGAGTCGAGAAAAAGATGGTTAAAAAAAGTGTGAAAAGAATGAGAAAACAAAGGCAAATCCAAACGTCCAAGAGGACCACAAAGAAACTATTTTGGTCTATAGGACCTGGACTAATGAGGATGTGAAAAAGGCCGTAGCCGGCATTACACCCTACAAAGTAGACATTGATATGAGAAAAGGTTACGACATGCGACACCTGCTAAAATTACTGTAGATTATCTGTACTCAGACAATGAAGCAAAAGTCGCAGCAGGAATCATTTTACCAGACAAATTAAAGGAACTGTATAAAAATACAAGTGTCCCACACGTTTCATTGTGCAAAGATTATGAGTCACAGTGGAAACATATGGGAACATTAGTAAAACAAGGTTACTGTGAAAGTCCAACCATTTTCACAAGTAATGACAACACGCATGTCTAAATTCAATCCCCCAGGAGGGAGCCAAATTTTACTATATGTAGATGATGTTCTCCTGGCATCTCCAGATGGAGAGACATACATCAAAGATTCATTGGCCTTACTGCATCATCTAGCAGAAGAGGGACATAAAGTTGGCAAAAATAAATTAAAATTGTGTAAAAGGCAAGTCAAATATCTAGACCATAATTTAAGTGTAGGAGGAAGGACTATATTAGAAGACAGAAAAGCTATAGTCTTAAAAGCCCCTAAACCACAGATGAAGAAACATATGATGTAATTTTTAGGTATGAAAATAGGTCTTGTAACTTAGATACCTCCCTATTTCAAATAAATACAGGAGCGACGGGAGTGATTGTTTAGAGCGTGATGGGAGGCTGTAATCTGAACAATATCCCATACGTCCTCCTCATGAGCAAAAGAAACCAGCGTCTTCATTCCTGTGTGTCTATTTTTTATAGGTGTTGGGTGAGATAAATCCATTATACACGAGAAATTACGGTAACATGGTTGAATAGAAGGACTACGATGTGTCCATGTCTTTACAGTATATGGTCAATATACTGTATATAGTGAAACAGCAACCCTATTGGTCACCCAAGAGTTTTACAAAGTACTGAGATATCAGTACAACACATACAGTACATACAATACTGCTATTTCTGTAGTTCTGGCACAGTTTCTATAGTCAAACCAGACAACACCAAACATGAATTGTCACTGTAATTGTAATTGTAATTGTAATTGTACATTAATTCAGTATATATATGCATATATAAGATTCCACACTTACCTCTATTTGACTCAGTCTCCTCTCCAGGTATTGTATTATAAAGGCATCCTGTGGTGAACCCTGGCTCTTGACTGAAGTCACAGTCAGACAAAAACAAAGCAAAAGGACAAAAAACTCTCTGTCTGACATTATTTGCACTCCCACGTAAAATAACTGCACTGAATCTATTGCAAAACATCAATATGATTGTTTTACATTTATTCTGCAGCTCTCCTAGAGAATACAATTCATTCAGTTCTTCGCCTGAAAACAGAGATCAGTAACAATAGACTTGCTTTGTTAAAAGATTTCTTGAGAAATGGATGTTCTTCCCACTCCTTTTCGTCTTGCGGGGTTTAGAAAAGACTGTCCTCTGATTTGTAGCTCCAGAACATTCTGTGTTGTTTCTCATTTAGTTGTTGCTTGGAGGCCAGTGGTTTTTGGAGCCAGCTGCACTTCTAGGATTCCACCCCCTCAGCCCCTCTCTCTTGGCCAATCTGACCATCTGTGATTCCTTCCTTTGCTCTCGCCCTTTGTTGGAGTTTGGGCTTTTGAGGTATGAGCAATAAAAATAGGAAAAGGGGTCGTGCACCTTAATACAGCCAATACAGGAAATAGTTAGAAATAACCAATAAGGTGACACAGCTGATTGCTCAGTGTTTTTTTTCCCCCATTTTTCTTTTAGTGTCGACCAATGACACGTCGTCAACTCTCGCACTAAGCAGCTATGCAGCATCTGAAAACAACTATCAAGCCACAACACTTGAATTAACTACAGGGAGCATGAAAACACACATTTTTCTCTCCAATAGTATAAGCAGTATGGGACTTTTTAAACCAAAAAATAATATTTCCTTTAAATTTGATCATGTTGTTTATAATTGACAGCATATGTACAGTTTGAAGAGGTCATCAATGGGAATTCAAACCAGTGAAAGTGCTTGTAAGCTAATACTGTGCATCGGTAACACCCTACTGTGGCATCCATTAAGCTTGTTTTGTTATTAGCAAAAAATAAATAAATAAATGCAATTAATCACTGGGGCGCAGTGCTGAGGATGTAGTGCCTAGGAACCAAAATCCAGACCTTGTGTAAGGACCCAAAGTAAAATGCAAGGAAATGTAACTTGTTATTTGTATCCAGCAAAAATGTGCACGAAACTAGCGGTAGAAAATGCCAACTCCACAAAGAGTTGTGTTTAGAGCAGTACATGGGACAATTACACCAGGGACCTTGACTCTCTCCTCCCATGCTTCCTTTATTAGTATCTTCTTTGGTTATACTGTGTCATAAGGAAAATTAATATGTGAGAGGTGGCAGACATTACCAAAAAGTAGAGAGCACAGGTGTTCGGCCTTTACAGAGTTCTGCACTGGGCTCTTTTTCTCTGTCCTCTGCTGATGCTATGGCATAATATATACCATTTGGCCTGCACGTTTTTTTTTCTTCTTCTTTATTTATTTATTTATTTATTTTTGGGACAATACCGTCACTTCACAACTTCTCAGATATTGATTTGAGACGGGGACTCAATTTGGCAAGGCACAGGAAGCCGCTCTTGACCTGTCACTCACAGTAGCGCTCGTGTAGTGCACCGAGTGCATTGTTTGGTTTACAATAAATGTTCATCTTTGAATTAAAATGTGTCCATATCTTTTTTGGGAGAGGGTAATTAGCCTATTTTAATAACAATGAATCAATCACCTAACAAACATACCACAAAACAATATGTTTGTGGAACACAAAATGCTGACTGTACTGTTATTAGTCTCTGCACATTAGTCATCAGTAATTTAAAATCTAATACAATGAACCTGATTATATCTGTTGGTAAATATTTCTGATAGTTTTCTACTTGACTATTATAAAATCCCAAAAATGATCGCTTTTAGTTTTGCTGTGCCACCCCAAGGTTTTAAATGGACTCATCTTCAGTGCATGATAATAAGTGTAATAATTCATTGGAGTTTAAAGGGGACATATTTTGCCAAACCAACTTTTCTAGTATTTGGGATGTAATATTGTCTCTATGGTGCCTCAGTAAACATGTAAAATACAAATTAAAATGGTCCATGCATTCCTGAGTACCAGATGTTTTTCTACCGAGATGCCTGAAATCAGGTCATTCTAATTTTTCGATCTTATCTACATCACTAACGAAGATCTCCGCTTATCTCTCCGCTTCCGAGCCAGCGCAATCGACCAAACAAACACGTGTACTCTCAAAAGTGGGTCTTCTACACGGAGGCAACCAATCAGAGTAAAGGGGGCGGTCTTAGACAAATATGGACAAAGCAGATACAAAACTGGGTCAAACAGAAGTAGCTCTCAGAGGGGCGTTTTCTGGACACTCGTATGACAAAACCAAGGTGTTTTTTTTTTTTTTTTTTAATCTAATTGACACATTTATACTGAGTCATTGTTAGAGAGTCACTATGGAGGTCTAAATAGCCAAAATACAGCACCTTTAACATTGTTTAAGTATTTAATTTTCTTTTATGATTTTGGTTTTGTGGGCTTTTTATGATTCTTTCTGAATCGTTGTATAATCTGAATCACTGTATAATTTGACAGATTTAGAGCCAAACGCTGTCATTATAAATAATTCATGCTTCACTCGTGTTTAGCCTCCATCTGTTGCTTTTTACAGCCACCTGGATCTGCTTCAAGGGCCTTTTGTTATGGCACACATCAGCTTCCGACAAGATGCCAGACCTGGTAAACATAAAAAAAATGTTATGCATTATCCCATCTAGCTTTTTGTTGCCAGTTGGTGTTGACTTTTGGTCTACTGCAGTTATTGCACATTTCTTCCACGAGAGAGCAGCACACCCTATGAAAAACAAAGACCACCCACTCACACAGTAACCTCTCCTGTGGATTATGAATGCAGCCTGCTGTTAAAGCCTGGGAAGGTGTGGCAATAAGGCAATCGGGTAAAGGTGGTTCATGACCTTTCAGGCACATGGGCATTAAAACATTGCTCATGTGATGTCTTCCTTGGTTCAATCTATTACACAATTAATTATCTCCATTAAAAGACATTTTTAAAACACTGAAACATTAAAAAAAACAACAACAACATTCCATAGAGGCTCAAACCATCACACCATGCAGCTTTATTATCTGTAATGGTGACATTTTATGTAACATTTTTACATTGTCAAAGGCGAAGTATGTCATATTTAAATTACTAGCAAGATTTTGAATGTAGCCTCGCTCCCCTTCCATCTGAGTCTCTGGCTGAAGCTTCGCCCCTCCACGCCATGCACGCAAGTCACCAGCTGGTTTTCCTGTGGTCACTTTATAGCAAGTTTTCCATTCTCACCGTTTCTCTTTCACTGGTAAGTAAAAAGTCGTGGCATTATAGAATTCGTGGCATTATAGTTCAACATTTATCAGCAGCAACTACAATCCCTGCCCGGGTACATCTCTGGGTAGCAGATGAGGAGGTACGCAATGCACTATATAATAATCACATAATTTGTGCACACACGTTTATACACAAACACGTTTATAGAAACTGTAGATCACATTTGAAAGCAAATTGTGTCAACTACCATCATTCTTGCTAAAAACTTTTATCAAAACTTCAAAATTTTCATATGTAAAAATGTTGAGCTGTCGCAAAAACATTTTTTGTTACCAAACCCGTTTTTATCGTAACTTGAAAAATAGCTGAACAAATTAGTATCCTTGACTTCTGCTTTCAAAACGAGTTATCCGTCAATTTGTTGTGTATGTATAGGTAATATGAAAAGCCAATTAAACATTTATTTCCAGTTTTAATGGCCATGTCAGGGGAATCGTAACTACAATGTTAATTTTTGGTGATGGGATGGGTAATGAAGGAATTTTTTTTGGACGTCCTCCACGAGACATTTGGGGAAGCTCCTCCGACTCTTCAGTCACTGATCAACAGATTGCCATAACTGCAGACACGAAAGACGAAGAGCCAGACAAATGTGGAATGACATCCGGACAGGTGATGACCTCCGTGACCCTAGAGCAGTGATTCCCAACCAGTGTGCCGTGGCACATTAGTGTGCAGTGAGAGCTCTTCTGGTGTGCTGTGGGAAATTATCAAATTTTACTTAACTGGTCAGAATATTATTTATTTACAAATTATGTATCTTTGTTCATTTATCTACAGACAGAACAAATAAATTATCTTCTATTAGATGGCAGAAAGTGTATAATTGACTTGTGTATCCACTTTTGCTGACATTTCTGTTTGTTGGTGTGCCGTGAGATTTTTCAAATGTAAAATATTTGCCTTGGCTCAATAATGGTTGGGAATCACTGGCCGAGAGAGAACAACAGACAATTCCGCCAAGGCTGCTTATCCCCAATATGTAATGTGGAAAATCCACAAGGACATTATGTAGGATTCAGACATAGCAGACAATGAGGAACCAAATTTCATATTTTCAAAGCATTGCTCCAGTAGAAATGTGCATGTTATACATTATAAATATTTGTACATCCATTTGCACCTTATATTGTAAATATACTTCCAGGAATGTCTGCACATTTACCTCTACCATTATGAAATTGTTCAATTGTTATTAATAAAGAACTGAAAGGGAATGGGTCCTTCTCCCTAATTGCCACTCAAAGTGTTACATTTCGTATCTCCTTCCGGTTCATAAATATCAGTGCCCTGTATAACGCTTGTTCCTGGATTGGATATTTAAAACAAGAAATATAAAACAATTAAAAGTATTTCAAGACATTTTATTTCCAAGAAATACCCATGGTTCAATTACGTCATTGTAAGACATTTGTCCGGTATTCCAGCACTGGCTCGTGTCACTCCATTCTTGATCGGGCAGTGTCCTTCAGAAAGTATCTCACATTTAGATAACTAATAAATGCATTTCACACACAATCCTAAATACCAATAGCATTTTTTCACAAATGTATAAGAAATCTAAATTACTAGTAGACCCTGATGTCAATAAGAAATAATACAAACATGTATTTAATACTGTAGTGTCATGAAGCATGGATGTTTATAATTACATTATACATATTTTTACAAAGGTGGCACGGTGAATGACTGGTTAGCACATCTGCCTCACAGTTCTGAGGACCCAGGTTTGCCTGTGTGGAGTTGGCATGTTCTCCCCGTGCCTGCGTAGGTTTTCTCCGGCCGGGTACTCCGGTTTCCTCCCGCATCCAGAAAACATGCATGGTAGGTTGATTGAAGACTCTAAATTGCCCATAGATGTGAATGTGAGTGTGACTCTTTCTACGATTGGCTGGCAACCAGTTCAGGATGTACCCCGCCTCCAAAGATAGCTGGGATAGGCTCCAGCACACCCGTGACCCTAGTGAGGATAAGCGGTAATGAAAATTGATGGATATGTTTACATTATTTTCTTGAGACAGATAATATTCGAATGGTTAACCTCTGCGAACGTCGATCGATCGATCTTCTTTCCATATTTCAAAAAAAACAAAAACAAGTCAGTTTGTGCTCAAAATATTTGTGTTACGCATAATGGGATTCAGGGATCCTGCACATTTGAGATTTCAAAATTCCATACCTTTTCCAGACCCAAATTTCCAGACTTCTGGGTAAAAAAAAATTGAAGAATTTGTGACATTTGAGCAGATAGATGAAAATGTATATGTGACGGTTGATGCAAGGCAGGCAGTCATCGTTGACCTGTCAGTGTTCGTGGTTTTTTGGGGGGTTTAATTTGAAAATAAAAAATACCAATACATTTGTAATGGCTATCATTTAGCCACTGATTTTCACTATTCGCAGTCTGATGCTACAATAACACCCCCCCCCTCCCCCCCAAAAATGTGTAAAACATTTTTGCGGTGGTATAAGTGTCATGATCTGTGTTTTTGGTGACTTTGTTTCGATTAGATTTAGTTTTGTTTCATGTCATGTTTTTTTTGTGTTCCATGTTAATGTCCATGTATCGTTAGTTTTTTTGTTTCCACTTGTTCTCATCATTCCTGTTCCTGTTCCTATACCAAATCAGCTCCCTCCAGCCACTCATGTCTTGTCCAGGTGTGCCTCCTTGTCTTGTGAATTTTTTAATATTTAGTTCCCAGCTTTCTTTCAGACTGCATTGGTTCCTTGCTGTCATCATGTCATGTTTCCTGTTATGGTCTAATCCCGTGCTTGTATGTTACTTTGAATTTTTTTTTTTTTTTGGACTTTGTTAATTCAGTATTTTGATTATTTCACGTGCCTTGCTTTCTTTTTTTTTTGTTTTTGAAAATTAATCCTTTTTTTGAGATGACGCCTGCTCCCCTGGCTTGCTTCTCCTGCTTCCCTGTATTTGGGTCCACCTTTTGTCTATGTCAAGAAAACCTGCATACCTGACAATAAGTACCTACCAATGACCACAAACCTTAGTATGTAGATTGCTCATATATGCATGTAAACATCAACTACCCCATACATACGTTCAGATGTACCCTCAAGAAAGATTAATTGCAATTTGTGGAGGAGACCTTTAAAATATCCATGAAGTCTCAGCAAGACATCTCACTCTCTCTGAGTCTGAGCTTTGTCTTTCTGTATATGTCTGTCGATGAGTCAATAACTATGAAAATGTTGGTTGTTTGTTAGAATGCATGATCACAAATGCACAGTACAGTACACAACTAGAACGTTGTGCAATCGCTTACTTGTAATGTGGCCTTGGTTAGCTGTTGCCGTCTTCAGAGAAATTGAGTGGGTGTAAAAGCAGCTAGTTTTTGGATTGGTTTGGTTGCAAAAATCTTGTGCTCCAAAAAAACACAAACAACAAAACATAATTTGCTGCTGACATTTGTATGTGCACTGATATTAAAATCACCAGGTAATGATTTAATGTTGCAGTCTGTAAAGAATAAGAGCAGGCTTTAAAGGAGATATGAACAGCTGTCAAGACAGTGGGTATTAAATAACTGAATAATAAAGTCATTCAGAAAAAGAAGCTCTGCTGTTTGATGAGCAAAGAGCATGACTTGCTGTAAGGACACGGTGGCTGGATTTTATTCCTTTATCTTCCATTCATCCATGCACCTCATTTGTCCTCATTTGGATCACAAGTGAGCTGGAGCCAATCTCAACTGACTTTGGGTGAGAGGCGGCGTACGCCTTGAACTGGTCGCCAGTCAATCCATTTGACCAATTATTGAAATGTGCGTCTTATACACTATATACTACTAATATTTAATATATCTTTATTTTTACACATACACACATGATGAGTAGAACTGTATGTAGCAGTAGTTCTCTCTCAGTTTTTAATCACTCTTTTCCTATCCCAGGAGCCTATCCCAGCTATCTTCGGGCGAAAGGCGGGGTACACCCTGAACTGGTCGCCAGCCAATTGCAGGGCACACATAAACGAACAACCATTCGCACACACATTCACACCTATGGGCAATTTAGAGTCTTAAATTAACTTACCGTGCATGTTTTTGGGATGTGGGAGGAAACCGGAGTACCCGGAGAAAACCCACGCAGGCACGGGGGAGAACATGCAAACTCCACACAGGCAACGCCGGGATTTGTACCATGCTCCTCAGACGCCCACCGTGCCGCTAAATATATAAACTGTATATATATATATTGAACAGATAAATGGATTATAATAACATAAAATTAATTTAAGATGAGTGTATTTTACAAAATAAATGCAAACAAAGCACTTAATGTCCCTCTGTGTTGTGATGTTTTTTTTTCCCGATTTTTGGGGAAAAGAAGTATAGTTGAACCTCTGTTTATGAATGACTCGGTTTATGAGCAATTTTTTTAAAGAAAAAATTACACACAATTTCAGTTTGCAAACAGTTTGGCATGGTCGCAGAAGGCTCAGAACATTTTCTCATAGGACATTATTGGCTTCGTGCTTCAGGTATCTTTTTTTTTCTTTGTTTTTTTGCCACAATGCAATGCAAAAGCTATGCTTCTTTGTGGGAGGTGGTAGCCATTTAGGGTTAGCAGTATCCACAATGACCATAAACATTACTGTATCACACTGCACAGTGAATTGCTAGTGAACTCATTATTTCAATATCATAAGTTGTGTTTTCACCTATTTCTACGTACAGCGGGGGGGGGGTGTAAAGAGCTTTGGAGGGGCAGGTGTTCCAAGTAAAAAGGGGCACAAAAATTGTATTGTGGAAACTATGTAAATATAATGTGGGCACGAAATGTTCATTTGTGGCCACAAAATACAAATTTGTAGCTCCTTACTGGACAGTTGGGTAAGCAAATCGAGACATCATTCTTTGGAAATGGTAAGGTCGTGTTCGAGACTGGCGAAAGACAATGGATAGGGCTACAGTAGTAAGATTGGATTTTCTTATAGGCTGGCAATAAACTACAGCAAAACCTTGCATTGAAGGATATTGACAAGATCAGACTAAATGACACTTGCCTTTGAGGACACAGGGCGTTGACCTTCCAGCAAAGGTCCATGTCATTTGCTTACCCAGATGTCAAAATTGTTCATGAGAATTTAACCCACAAATTAGTATTTTGTGCACACATGATATCTATTTTGGCCATTAAAAAATGAAAATATTAAATGGCAACGGATTTGGAACTAGGAAGCACACTAATCCTCACAGCTCATGAAAGTGACTCGCCTATGATGAGTACTGTACGTCAGCAATGTCACCATGACCAAGCACACCGGTGTGGTAAGTTTGAATAAAATTTGAAACAAACATTTTCAGTCTTTTTTTACATTTATTTACAATAACTTTGTACTGTACTCCGCGTTTTAGCCCATGAAAAAAAAAACTATAAAACAATAATTTTGTTCTGTACAGTAACATGGGTGCATCAAAGTGCTTCAATGTAACGGACAATCAACTCTATCAAACGATTCCCCGCTCCTATTAGTCCGTTCTATCGAGGTTCCACTGTAGACTATTGTTGGCTGGAGATCAGTTTCAGGGGGCGTTGGACTATGAACATTATCCATTAACACATGTTACCAAATCTTTTTTTTTTTTTTGGGAGGGGGGGGGGCGGTTAGGAAGTGTTTAGGGGGCTCAATCCACTGCATTACATTAAAGTAAGAGTAAATTGGTATTCTTAGAAAAATGTCAATAGTAGTGTGTTGGTCTACTGAAAGTTTAACAGTACAAGTACTCAGTCGGCATTTTAAGAGGCCCTCTGTTTTCCTGTTTATTGTCCTGTGTATTCCTGTACTGACAGTTGATTAATAACATGAAACAACATGTTAATTTACATGCCCAATCCATGTATGTTTCACATAAAAATTATATGTATTATTTATTTATTTTTGATTTTTTTTGCAACATCAGGAGAATGACTCAAATATTTTGGAGCATTTTCTGCCACTGTAGATGATGCACAGCTATCTATCTCCACAGGCACCAAAGGGGGGCTCACACTGGTCGCCATTCAAGATAGGACTGCCACTGATATGAGTTACTCCTTTTAAATTATAAAATTAACAAAAACATTGCCTGTAGAGTTAATGAAGGTTTCATAATAATACCATTTTGGACTAACAAATTATTTTAAACATCATTAATTACAGAACAGAATTACTGGACGGAGTGTGTTTGACTTTGAAGGCGCCACTGTACAATAATTACGACACGATACTATTATTAAGATTACTAGATAAGGTAAACTCAGCTCAATGTAGCTGCCACTGGGTGGGTAGGTTCATTCAAGTAGCAACAAACATCAAAAGAACTACTCAGATTTGTAACTTATATTTTATACTTTAGGTCATCTTTAGGATCACTCCAGAATGTACAGTGTTTACTCTACTTTTGACAACCACTTTCCCAACATTGTTTTATAACCACTCTTTGACATTTTCGGCCTCTGTTTCTTTCTTATACTTTGTTTTACTCTCTCAACTTGTTGCTCCCTGGATGGCTGGACCTCCCGCTGCACCATCTTTAAAAATGTAATTACTGTGAGGCTCCCTGCTGGAACAAGGCTGAGGTGAATGTCAATTCAACCCTGGGTATATAAATTAATTAGGTCTAATGACGTCACGATGCATTGTTTCCTCACTGATACATTTGCATTGACAATTACATTTACATTTCAAAGCAAAGCACTAATTTTCCAGTCTTTTTTTTTTGTTTTTTTGTCCTGTTCGGCTGTTAGGTGAAGCAGAATGGAGGATCTGTATCCCGTATATGCCGGAACAGTTTTATCGTGTCACAGTGGAGTTTTTAAGCTTCTGTGGTTTCTTAGTATTATAATTGATGTTTATTGGGAATCAGAATCGATCAGTCGAACAGAACAATGTTTCTAGAAGGGAGAGAGAAATGAAGACAAAAGACAAAGCACTAATTGTAAACAGGATGAGAAAAGTAAATCATTATCTACAACAATGAAACATTAGATATGAGTGCTGCCTGGGGCTGTACAGGCCAAGATAGAACATGACAAGGACAGGAGAAGAAGCATGCAGGACAAGGGTCGTGAACCCGGCTGTAGAACTGAAGTGTGGTGGGATTTACTATGTAAATTATAAAAGTCTATAGGACGGGCATGTGAGTGAGGGGATACACAATCAATTGTCATGAACGGAACAAAGGATAGGACCCAAAAATGCACGACAAATGGACAGTTTCAAAAAGAGAGGTTTAATATACGGGCAGAGGTCAGTACACAGGCAGGCAATCCAAAAAAGGCAACAGTATCCAAAAACGTGAGGCAAAAAGGCGAGGTCGATAATCTGAATAGGGTCTAGTCTTACTGTGAGTCTTTGACGTGGAAACAAGGAATGCTGGAACGCGACGACAAGGTACAACGAACTGGCGACGAGAAAGAATGAGACATGAGTTTAAATGCAAAGGGTAATTAGGGTGAACGAGGCACAGGTGGTGAAGATGCTCTGAGGAGCAGGTGTGTATGAAACAGGGGGAAGACAAAAACCAGAACACACACCCATGACACAATTTGCATATTCATGAGTTATTTGTCACAATAAGTGAGTGGCTCCACACCCAGCGAAAAAGTCCCAGGGGTGTGTGCCTGCGGACAAGTGAATTGATACTGTTTTGCATGCACAAAGACTGACAGAAGTGTCCTGTAATTCCTTCACCGCGGAGGCTGAGGACCCCACCCGATCAATCGAGGGGCGGAACCGGGCCCAGAGTTCCACCCGACAGCAGCCCGGTGGACGGGACATATCCCAGACCAAGGGAAGCAGGGCGGTCCGCCGGCCCACCGAGGCGAACCGACAACTGGCCACCCAGTGGAGGCCGCAAGGACACAATGCCATCCACCCAGTAACAACACGCCACCCCCCACCCCGAGGGGAGCCATTTTCCAGTCGTGATACGGCCCCAATATGACAACACTTGAAGTACCAGAAACTTGAGAAGCCCATAGTAATATGATTAATCACACAAGTAAACAATGTATCCCTAAATTCCTTGGAATTGTACGTTGAGGAACATTGTCCTTAAACTGTTCGACTATTTTCCCACGCACTTGATCACAAAGAGGTGAACCTCGCCCCATCTTAGCTTGTGAATGACTGAGCAATTCAGGGAAGCTCCTTTTATACCCAATCATGGCACCCACCTGTTCCCCATTAGCCTGTTCACCTGTGGGATGTTCCAAACAGGTGTTTGATGAGCATTCATCAACTTTCTCAGTATTTTTTGCCACCTGTCCCAGCTTTTTTGGAACGTGTTGCAGCCATAAAATTATAAGTTAATGATTATTTGCTTAAAACAATCAAGTATATCAGTTTGAACATTAACTATCTTTGTAGATTTATGATTTACAAATAATTGTATTCTGTTCTTATTTATGTTTAACGCAACGTCCCAACTTCAATGGAATTAGGGTTGTATATCTATCAACTCAAAACTTCCCAAAACTCCAAAGGCTTGTCTTTTAATGCCAGTGCCGAAGGAGTTTTAATGGCTTTATTACCTCGTTTGTGTGCCTGTCGTGACATACAGTATACGAAAGCAGAGCAGGTTTGGTGCATGCAAGTTCACGAATAAAAAACCCATAGCTTTCGTAGGACTACCGACATTGTCTTAAATACAGCTTTCGTTTTCTTAGAAATTGTCGACTTTTCGTCTGTCTTGTTGTTTGGCCTGGACCCTTGATAGAAGAAGCCGTTCAAAAACTTTTGTTTTTTAGCTTGTGATCTTACTTTTTGCCCAAATCGCGTGACCGAAATGAGCATTTTGACAGAGGCTCAGGCAGATTGATCTGTTTTTTCAAATGAAAAACTTCTTTCAGACTCGAATGATCAATAAAGGTGATCACATAGGACGAGGAGCTTCAAACAGGCCTGGAAAACATCAAATGAACAGACGCTGATTGTTCTGAGTCTTGAGGGAGATTGAAAGCAGAGCAGATGTAGTTGAGTTTGAAATCTAATTCCAACCCCTACCAGATTTCATTATCGGGCCACTGTTTACTATGACAGTAATTTTTCTTTTAAGGGCGTGTCCATCCATACAAGATGGAGCCTTTTCAAATAAATACTACATTTTCATTGGTATATATTTGTTTGCACAGTGAACAACTGGTTAGCACATCCGCCTCACAGTTCTGAGGAGTTCTCTGGGTACTCCGGTTTCCTCCCACATCCCAAAAACATGCGTGGTAGGTTAATTGAGGACTCTAAATTGCCCGTAGGTGTGAATGTGAGTGCGAATGGTTGTTTGTTAATATGTGTCCTGCGATTGGCTGGCGACCGGAACAGCTAGGGATAGGCTCCAGTACTCCCGCAACCCTAGTGAGGATAAACAAAATGGAAGATGAATGAATGAATGAATGTTTGTCCAGACATTCCTTTATTGTGTCCTTGAATGTAGTTCTAAGAGCTTTGTATGGGAGCATGCAATTATTGTTTATGTGAATAAGAAACATAGAATAGATAGAATATGATTTCAAACACAAATATAATGTGGCTTTGTAAAAAGGTACTTTTCAGTTGTGTTAAAAAATACATACTGTATTTCTATTTTGAATGGATGAAGTGTAACTATTGTCCGTGTCAGACTTGATTGAAGGGGACTGAAGAAGGCACTGAGGCTTGCAAACACAGTGAAGGTCATCAAAATCATCAGACTGTCTGCCTCTTTGGAGGTTGAAACTAATTTCTCTGCAAAAGGATCAGCAGTACAGTCAGGTGCTTTTCAGCACAAGACATTCTATCTCTCTACCTCACACTAAAGGCAGCTTATACAGGCTAATATTTTTTTTGTCAGATAAAGAGAATTAACCCCTTAGATTTTTCACTCTTTGTTATATTGCTGCCATTTGTTAAAATAATTTAAGTTAATTTTTTCCTCATTAATGTACACACAGCACCCCTTATTTAGCAAAAAAAACGTAACTTTTGAAATTTCTGCTGATTTATTAAAAAAGAAAAACTGAAATATCACACAGCCCCTTTGCTGTGACACTCATATATTTAAATCGGGTGCTGTCCATTTCTTCTGATCATCCTTAAAATGGTTCTACACCTTCATTGGAGTCCAGCTGTGTTTGATTATACTGATTAGACTTGATTAGGAAATCCACACAACTGTCTATATAAAACCTTACAGCTCACAGTGCATGTCAGAGCAAATCAGAATCATGAGGTTGAAGGAACTACCTGAAGAGCTCAGAGACAGAATTGTGGCAAGGCACAGATCTGGCCAAGGTTCCAAAAAAGATTCTGCTTCACTTAAGGCTCCTAAGAGCACAGTAGCCTCCATAATCCTGAAATGGAAGACGTTTGGCACGATCAGAACCCTTCCTCGAGCTTGCCATCCGGCCGAACTGAGCAATCGGGGGAGAAGCGCCTTGGTGAGAGAGGTAAAGAAGAACCCAAAGATCACTGTGGCTAAGCTCCAGAGATGCAGTCGGGAGATGGGAGAAAGTTCTAGAAAGTCAACCATCACTGCTGCCCTCCTCCTTTATGGCACAGTGGCCCGACGGAAGCCCCTCCTCATTGCAAGACGCATGAAAGCCCACAAGGAGTTTGCTAAAGAACACCTGAAGGACTCCAAGATGGTGAGAAATAAGATTCGCTGGTCTGATCAGACCAAGATAAAAATTGCTAGCCTTAATTCTAAGTGGCATGTGTGGAGAAAACCAGGCACTGTTCATCACCTGTCCAATACAGTCACAACAGTGAAGCATGGTGGTGGCAGCGTCATGCTGTGGGGGTGTTTTTCAGCTGCAGGGACAGGACGACTGGTTTCAATCGAAGAAAAGATGAATGCGGCCAAGTACAGGGATATCCTGGACGAAAACCTTCTCCTGAGTGCTCAGGACCTCAGACTGGGCCGAAGGTTCACCTTCCAACAAGACAATGACCCTAAGCACACTGCTAAAATACCGAAGGAGTGGCTTCAGAACAACTCCGTGACTGTTTATGAATGGCCCAGCCAGAGCCCTGACTTAAACCCAATTGAGCATCTCTGGAAAGACAAGGAAATGGCTGCCCACCAACGTTCACCATCCAACCTGACAGAACTGGAGAGGATCTGCAAGGAGGAATGGCAAACTTTCACATTTTATAAATGTATGCTGGCATCTAGTGGTTATGAAAAAGAGGTACACTTTCATTCCAAAATAAGCGAAGTTAATTGTCAGTCCTTCTTTTTCCCAAATTAGCTTTTTAAGTATTTCTTTAAGGCAAGCTATAAATAGCTTCGGATACAGTGAAGCTTGGCGCCTTGCCTGACGCCTTTTCCTAGACTTATTCGCACTCTTTCATCATCAATTCGTATTGAACCAGAAGACTCGTTGTATATTGATTGTAGAATGTTGATATAGGTCGGCTCTATCCCTTGATTTACTTGTGCCTCCAGTATCGAAGTGGTGGTGACTGAGTCAAACGCTTTTTCATAGTCGATGAAAGCTACACACAGAGGCATTTCTTACTCGTTGTGTCGTTCGAGTATTTGTTGTACTGTCTGTATGTGGTCCATAGTATTAAAACCGCTTCACTGAGTTTGATTCCAATTCGTTTGTCCAATATCTTTGCAAAGACTTTATACATCGTTGAGAGAAGGCTTATTGGGCGATAATTTCGTAGATCCATTTTATCGCCTGATTTATGTACCAAAATGATTTCTGTGTCTTTCCATGTCGCCGGTACTTCTTGCAAGTCCAAGCAGCATTGAAATAGTTTTACAAGGATCTTATTAAGTTCGCTGCCTCCAGCTTTAAGCATTTCAACAGAAATGTCATCCAGACCACAAGCTTTTCCGGCCTTACGTGAACTAATAGCATTTTCAACCTCTTCATTCAGGATACATGGAACTGGGTCTGCTTCCAGCTTTCAATGAGGGTCACTGTATAGGTTTCTTTAAAATTATTTAACTCGTACGATTTCTTGGTGGCTGTGACATATCGTTCCATCTTCCATTTTCAAAACAAAAATTATTTTCTTGTGGCGAATTAATGCACATTTTACATTTTTTATTCCATACCCGGCGGCACAGTGACCGACTGGTTAGAGCATCAGCCTCACAGTTCTGAGGACCCGGGTTCAATCCCCGCGGGGCCCCGCCTGTGTGGAGTTTGCATGTTCTCCCCGTGCCTGCGTGGATTTTCTCCGGGCACTCCGGTTTCCTCCCACATCCCAAAAACATGCATTAATTGGAGACTCTAAATTGCCCGTAGGTATGACTGTGAGTGCGAATGGTTGTTTGTTTCTATGTGCCCTGCGATTGGCTGGCAACCAGTTCAGGGTGTACCCCACCTCCTGCCCGATGACAGCTGGGATAGGCTCCAGCACGCCCGCGACCCTAGTGAGGAGAAGCGGCTCAGAAAATGGATGGATGGATATTCCATGCCCAGCTTAAAGCATTTTCTGAACGTTGTAAGCTCTCAATTATTCTCGTATCTTTTTCCAAATCGTCTTGCACAATTCAACACATTCAATTTTGTTGATAATGGTGCCCCTTTTCTTCATTTCTCGTCGCTTCTTCATGAAGTCAAGAGTAGTCACTGATGGTGTAGTGGTACACTCGCCTGACTTTGGTGTGGGCAGCATGGGTTCAGTTCCCACTCAGTGATGGTGTGAATGTGAGTGCGAATGTGCCCTGTGACTGACTGGCAACCAGTTCAGGGTGTAGTCCGCCTTTCGCCCGAAGTCAGCTGGGATAGGCTTGAGCGTCCCGCGACCCTAACCAGGATAAGCGGTGTTGAAAATGGATGGATGCATGGATGGATGGATGTTGTCGTCTTTCTCGTTGATGGCGCTACTTTGTGTGCAGTTTGAACAATCCTTCGTTGTGTGTTGACAGATCTGTGTCTTCCAGCGTTAGAAGAGATTTAAAGCGATTATTCAAACGTACTCGTCAAACTCATCCCTTCTTTCTTGAATAAAGTTGAATTTGGTAAGCTTGCTCTTTAGAAGTTTCTTTCGTTCAAGTTGGCAGTTGATTTGCACTTTGACCCAAACCAATCTGTGGTCACTTCCAATTTTCAAATTTGTTTAGGGTGGTGCAATCCATAAATACCCCTTTGTCGTTGGACAGGAGGTCGTCTATGATGCTCGTGTTACCTTTGGTGCTTATCCATGTTCACTTTCTGTTCCATTTCTTGTCAAAGAATGAATTGATATAGTATAAGCCTTCTTGTTCAGCAAATTCTATTAAGCGTCTCTTGATCCCATTCCGTAGGATCCAATTGATTTCACACCAGAGTTAAGGCCAATCAAGGCGTTAAAGTCACCCATGACTATTCGAAATTTGTGCTTCCTCATTGTCAGTGTGGCTGATGGTCGGCGCATATATTTGTATCAATTGAAGCGAGTAACGCTTTCTAATAGAGATGGTACATGTGGCGATTGTTGGTACATGTGGCGACTGTTAAAGTAATTGCCGATACTTTTATTAATAATGAAACCAACTACAACATTGCGTCCGCTTTCTGATCCTCTGTAATAAAATAGATTATCGAGAGTCAACATAGCTTCATCTTTCCGACGTATTGCACCAAGTCCAATTGTAAACTATTTGACGTTGAGCGTCCCAAAAATAAGATTTCATGTGATTTATTTTTTGCTTCTTTCTTGCTACTTCTAAAGATTGTCCTTTTGTTTGACTTAAAATGTTTGTAGGAGTAACTGTATTCTGGTCTAGCATAGCCAACTCCGTTGTCCGTAAGCAGCCATAATTAACCCCGTGATTCCTAGCACCCTCTGCCGCCAAGCTTGTTTGCCCGCTGCCGTAGGCAGAGGTTCTTTGGCCTCCGGGGAATGAGGGCCATGTTTTTTGTTGTACTGCCATGAAGAAGGAATAGGCCCTAATATGCCACGCTGGTCCAATGCGTGATTGCCCAATCTTAGTCCCATAATTTTACTTAAACTGTAAATCCACTGGCAGATGGTAGGCGAGACGCTGAGCTGGAGAAGCTTGGAGGAGAGGAGTTCAGGGATGATGATGTTGAACGCAGAGCTTAAGTCCACGAACAGGATCCTCGCGTAGGTCCCCACGCCGTCGAGGTGTTCTAGGATGAAGTGCATTTCCATGTTGACTGGGTCATCCGCAGAACTGTTTGCTCAGTAGGCAAATTGCAGGGGGTTCAGCAGGGGGACCTGTGATGCTCTTAAGGTGGTGCAGCACAAGGCGATCAAAGGACTTAATGGCCATAGATGTCAGGGCGACTGGCCTGTAGTCATTCAGACCCAAGATTGAAGGTTTCTTGGGGACTGGGATGATGGTGGAGCATTTGAAACAGGAAAGTACTTCACACAGTTCCAGAGATCTATTGAAGATCTGTGTGAAGACTGGAGCAAGTTGGTCTGCACAAACTTTGAGGCAGGATGGGGACACAAGGTCTGGGTCTGCCGTTTTGTTGATCTTTTGTAGTTTGAATATGCGTCTCACATCCTGTTCGTGAATCGTCAACGCAGTAGTCAGAGAAGTGATGGTGTTCAAGTCGTCGGCTGGTCCTTTATTGTTCTCAGCTTGGGGGGGATGGTTGCTTGTAATTGGTTAGCGAGTGTAATACATGCTAGACTTATTTTGATTCGTGAGCAGAAAACAGTTTTTCTAATTTTAATGCATAATTTAAGAGGAGGGGTAAGAGGAGAGAGCTGTTTCAAGACCATTGCGAACTAATTGTTGCAAAACATAACGATGGCATTGGTTACAAGAGCATATCTAAGCTTCTGAACGTTCCAGTGAGCACGCTTGGGGCCCTAATACATAAGTGGAAAGCCAATCATACCACCATAAATTTGCCTCGATCAGTTGCTGGCAACCAGTTCAGGGTGTACCCCGCCTCTTGCCCGATGATAGCTGGGATAGGCTCCAGCACTCCCGCGACCCTAGTGAGGAGAAATTGCACAGAAAATGCATGGATGGATGGATATTGTCACAAGGAAAACAGTGGGTATTGTACTCCGCCGCCATGGCCTGTATGCACGCTCACCACGTGAGACCCTATTGCTGAAAAAAAAAAAAAAGAACATGTCAAAGCTCATTTGAAGTTTGCTGAACAAAATTTGGTCAAGCAAGTTAAATACTGGGAGAATATAGTCTGGTCAAATGCGAGCAAAATTAAACTGTTTGGATGCCATAATGCACACCACGTTTGGAGGCGAAATGGCACGGCATAGAACCCTAGAAACACCATACCAACAGTGAAATTCGGAAGTGGGAACAAGATGGCGTGGGGCTGCTTTTTAGCAAATGGTACTTCAGATTATTGAAAGATGAATGGGCAAATGTACCGAGACATTCTTGACAAATATCTGCTGCCATATTCGAGGATGATGAAAATGAAACGATGGTGGACATTTCATCAGGATAAAGATCCAAAACATACTGCCAAGGAAAGTCTTTATTGATTTCAAAGAAAAAAATAAAGCTGCTAGAATGGCCCAACCAATCACCTGACTTGAATCCAATCAAAAATCTATGAAACTGAAACTCAAGCTCCATCAAAGAGCCCCCGGAACCTTCAAGATTTGAAGAGTGCTTGTATGGCGGAATGGGCCAAAATCACAACAGAGCAATGCTTGCGACTGGTTTCTCCATGCAGGAGGTATCTTGAAGCTGTCATTGCAAACAAAAGCTTTTGTACAAAGTTCAGTCAAACATGAACCGCCTTTTAAAAGTCATGCCACAGCATATCAATAGGATTCACATCAGGACTTTTACTAGGCCACTCCAAAGTCTTCATTTTGTTTTTCTTCAGCATTTCAGAGATGGACTTGCTGGTGTGTTTTGGATCATTGTCGTGCTGCAGAGCCCAAGTTTGTTTCAGCTTGAGGTCATAAACAGATGACCGGACATTCTCCTACAGGATTATTTGGTAGCCAGCATAATTCATGCTTCTATTTATCACAGCAAGTCTTCCAGGTTCCGAAGTTGCAAAACAGCCCCAGACCATCACACTTGCACCACCAATTTTTACTGTTGGTATGATGTTCTTTTTCTGAAATGCAGTGCTAGTTTTACACCAGATGTAACAGGACACACACCTTCCAAAAAGTTCAACCTTTGTCTTTGACTACAGAGTATTTAGCTTTAAGTCTTGGGAATCATCAAGATGTCTTCTAATAAACTTGAGATGAGCCTTTGTGTTATTTTTGATCAGCAGTGGTTTTTTTTTCTTGGAACTCTGCCATACAGAGTACATACTTTCTTATGGTGCAGTCATGAACACTCTCCTTAACTGAGGCAAGTGAGGCCTGCAGTTCTTTCTTGTTGTTGTTGGATCTTTTGTGACCTCTTGGATGAGTCATCGCTGCGCTCTTGGGGTAATGTTGTTCAGCCGGACACTCCTGGGAAGGTTCACCACTGTTCTGTTTTCGCAATTTGTGGATAATGGCTCTCACTGTGGTTTGGTGGAGTCCCAAAGCATTAGAAATGGCTTTATAACCTTTTTCACACTGATAGATCTCAATTAATTTCTCTCATTTGTTCCTGAATTTCTTTAGATCTCGTCATGATGTCTAGCTTTTGATGATATTTTGTTGTACTTCTCTTTGTCAGTCCTATTTAAGCAATTTCTTGATTAAGAACAGGTGTGGCAATATCAGGCCTGGGCGTGCCTAGAGAAATTGAACTCGGGTATAATAAACCACAGGTAAGTTATCTTTTACCGGGATGGGGGGATCACTTATTCACTCAGGTCGGTGTGTATGTATGTTTGTTTGTTTTTTTCTCTCCCTTAATAAGAAAGACAATTTTAAAACTGCATTTTGTGTTTACTTGTTTTGTCTTTTGACTAATATTCATATTCATCAACAAGTGTGACAAACATGCAAAAAAAAGAATAATCATGAAGGGGGCATACACTTTTCACACCATGAGTGCCGTGAAAGGTTATTGGCCCCCTTCTCAAATTCTTATATTTTTGCATAGTTTCCCTACTTTAATGTTTAAGATCATCAAACAAATATAAATATAAGACAAATATAACCCAAGTGAACTTAAAAAGTTGTTTTTAAATGGTGATTTCATTTATTAAAGAAAAAATATATATATATTCAATGTTACTTGGCCCTGTGTGAACAAGTAATGGCTTCCTAAACCTAATAACTGGTTAGGCCACCCTCAGCAACAACGACTGAAATAAAACACTTTTTATAACTGGCCATGAGTCTTTCACATCTCCGTGAAGATATTTTGGCCCACTCTACTTTTTTTTAATTCAGCACGAACGGTCATGCCACTGCAATTCAATCGAATTTAAGTATGGACTTTGACGAGGGGACTTCAAAACCTTCATTTTGTTTGTTTAAGCCATTCAGAAGTTGACTTGCTGGTGTGTTTTGGATCATTATTCTGCTGCAGAACCCAAGTGTGCTTCAGCTTGAGGTCACAAAACTGATGGCTGAACATTCTTCTTCGGGATTTTCTGTTAAAGAGCAGAATCCATGGTTCCATCAAATCACAGCAAGTTGTCCAGGTTCTGTGGAAACAAAGCAACCCAAGACTATTTTACTATCCACCCAACATGTTTGACTGCTGCTGTGATGTTCTTTTTCTGAAATGCTGTGCTACATTTACGGATATACAAATATAAGAATTTGAGAACTGGGCCAATACTTTTTCACGGCACTATCTATGTATCAAGGTACAAGGTACAAGGCATTTTTATTCTCAATTCTTCAATATGCATAACACATACAAATTACGGTACTCAAGGGCCCGCGGTGCTACTAAAGACAGTACAAATAAATAAATATCAAATCAATATAAAAGCTAAATAAACTATAGTATGTACAGTATGAAAAGTATTAATTGAATGTGCAAATATCAAAGGTCAGGTGACGCGTGCAACATAGTCAAGGTTTATAGAACCAAGGCAAATAAGACATTTATAAATTAGATGACAAAATCCCATTGCTTGAGGCACGGTGAACAACTGGTTAGAGCGTCTGCCTCACAGTTCTGAGGACCGGGGTTCAATCCCCAGCCCCGCCTGTGTGGAGTTTGCATGTTCTCCCCGTGCCTGCGTGGGTTTTCTCCGGGCACTCCAGTTTCCTCCCACATCCCAAAAACATGCACGGTAGGTTAATTGACAACTCTAAATTGCCCTTAACTGTGAATGTGAGTGTGAATGGTTGTTTGTTTGTATCTGCTCTGCGATTGGCTGGCAACCAGTTCAAGGTGTACGCTGCCTCCTGCCCGATGATAGCTGGGATAGGCTCCAGCGAGCCTGCGGCCGAAGTGAGGAGAAGTGGCTCAGAAAATGGATGGATGGATGCAACCCTGAGTCTGGTGTGAGTGTGTGTTTGTGTGTGCGTGCGTGCATGTATTGTGTGTGTGTATCTATCTATCCATATATATATATATATATATATATATATATATATATATATCCATCCATCCATTTTCTGAGCCGCTTCTCGTCAGTAGGGTCGCGGGCGTGCTGGAGCCTATCCCAGCTGTCATCGGGCAGGAGGCGGGGTACACCCTGAACTGGTTGCCAGCCAATCACAGGGGACATACAAACAAACAACCATTTGCACTCACAGTCACACCTACAGGCAATTTAGAGTCTCCAATTATATATATATATATATATATATATATATATATATATATATATATATCTTTCACTCTTATGTCACGTCTGGTTCAAACTCAATGATTGTTATGTGTAAGTGTGTTGGCATCAACGTGATATATATATATATATATATATATATATATATATATATATATATATATATATATATATATAGTGTAACAACACTCACAGTCACTGAGTGGGAACCGAATCCACGCTGCCCGCACCAAAGTCACCATCAGTGACTTGTCTTGATATCCTTACCTTTCAAATTGTTAGGATGACACTTGAAAACCCTTTCAAGTCTTCAGATTTACTTTATTGTTCTGTCTATATGCTCTTAGGGTTATTGACTATTGAGATTTGAAAAGTAGAGAAATAATGTTTAACTACTGTATATAATAAATAAAACAATATTCAAGTGTGGCTACCAATAAGCTACTGTAACACTTCTTGTCAAACGTGAATGCTATTTATTCAACCCTACAAGGTCATACATTTGCTACTGCATCCCAGATTTAAGATTCAAAACCAATATCATGAAACTTAATCCCTTTAACCTCTGTTGATAAGCGGATGCTCCTCTTTCACAAGCTATGAAGAACAGAGCAGCCGGTGTGGAGGTGAACAGATCTGTTGTGTTGCTCAGAGGCAGCTGGGCCTGGCTCTCAGCCTGGTTCCATCCCCTCGAATAATGAATTTGCATCACCCACAACTGAAATACAATAGAGCATCTGTGTGATGAATTGCACCTGTGGTGGTGATGCACCTATCATTATTTCAACTCAACCATTTATATTGAATGCTATGCTTCATTGCCAGCCTAGGAATATACCACTGAGATTGTAGGTAAAAACTGAACTATTATGTGTAAGTGTGTTGGCATCAATGTGATATGTGTGCAAGATTAGGTGTATTGTAAGGAAGGTTGAGTGTACTCTAATCGCAGCCATATATTGTGGACAACTGATACAAATGAAATCATTGAGTTTGAACCAGACGTGATATAAGAGTGAAAGACCAACTGCTCGACAATTATGTGGTCAGGAGCAAAGTACTTTTGAGAAGACTTTCTGAATCATTTTAGAGCAGGGATGAGCAACTTCAATGATGGAGGGGGCCACAGTTGCTTGTCAGCACTACCAGGGGGCCATATAGGACCGCCCGCTTCCTGACCAGATATATGACAAAAACTGCCATTTTAAATAAGGACAAAATAGGTGCATGTCTGTTTTTTATTTTTATTGAACATACATCAGATTATCTTAATATACTGTATTTCATGCTCAGATACATCACATGTTTAAAAGATCCACTCATCATCAAAAAAAGGGTGTGAAACAAATGCAAAATAACCACATACTGTGATATTGTTTTTCATTGCCAAGGGCTCTCTTATAGGAAAAATACCATTCAAAGATTGCACAAAATTGCTGAACAGATAACCAACATTAAATGGACCATATTTTACCAAACCTATTTTTTATAGTATTTGGGATGTAATATTGTCATTATGGTGCTTCAGTAAACATGTGAAATAGGAATTAAAATCATCCACACATTCCTGAGTGCCAGACGTTTTCCTGTCGAGAGGCCTGAAATCAGCTAATTCGAATTTCTCGAAGTAGCTGTCAGAGGGGCGTTTTCTGGACACTCGTACGACAAAACCAAGGTGGGTTTATACTGAGTCCACATTAAAGAGTAACACTGTTGGAGGACTAAACAACCAAAATGTGGGACCTTTAAGTGCAATAACTCATTTTGTGCATTTTTTCACAAATATCAACACGCTCAAAATTTTAATATTACACTATGTTACGCGTTTGCAATACTATTAACGGCATTAATTATGTCCATGTTTTCGGACGATATAAATTTTAGTAAATCCTCATGCACTTTAAACGAACTGCCAGTGGTTCTTGGCCCTCGGCAACTTCAGTATACTTCTGGCATTTAACTTTGGTGTAGCATCCATTGTGCTATCAGATGTTCATTTTTGCTGTAATAATGACTTTCATCATTATTGTTTAGGTGTGTTAATGTTATCCATAGTTCATTGAGTGCGTGTCTTATTTAATTGTCGGGTTATATACTGTTTTCACCTTGACTGTGAATTCTGTGCAATACACTAACCTCTCGCTCAGTTCGGTGGAATGCTTAGCGAAGCAAAGCTAAGCGTTACCTGATGTCTCACCAGCTATGCAAGATGCTAGCGTGCTCTTCTTGTTAATTACATGAAATAATTTCCTACTCCGAGTTTAGAGACTCTGTTTGCCTTGTGCGACTCATTAACGCCACAAAATGAGTGATGGCTGACAGTGTTGCTAATCAGACTAGGTACATAGGCTTGTCTTTAAAAGTGCTGAACCTATTTAAGATGACTGGCCCAGACCTGCACCCGGCTCAAAGAGGTAACGTGAGAGCCCCTTTCCATGGCTTCACCATCCCTGGGATGGTTTCGAGAGGTTCCGGCTACAGTAGATATAGTTAGGCTCAGCCTCAACACATGGTTTGGTCTCCGTGAGCAGTCCTGATGGTGTATTGGGTCCAATGCTGGGGGAGGATGTCAGTCAAGCATGGCAGTCCCAAACTTGTTGTGAGAGTCTACAGGGGATGTCTGGCAGAGACCCCTGTCGGAAGGAGTTTCAACTCCCACGTTATTTTAAGTACGTCCTGGAAGAGACGAGGGCATTGGATGTCAGTGGACAGTGTTCCATGACTCCATTGAGTCAAACGACCTGTTCTATGGCAATATAGCATGCCAGGCCTCTTGACACGGACTGTTCTGTTAACAGTAAAGACTTGTCAATTCATGTGTTTCAAGTCAAAGTTAAGGTGAGTCTCATGGATGACAAGTCAGTCAAGTCAAGTCTTACTATATGAGTTTTAGCCAAGCAATACGCAAGTCCTAAAATTGCCAACTCCAGTCTAACTCGAGTCAAGTCATGCGACTTCTGGTAACTCTAATAAATATGATTAGGAGGAAATTAAACAGTATGACCCATTATCCTATTATGTGATAAAGACAACTTTTGAGACAATAAAACAGTTAATTTTGTTAAACAATTTAGTTTACTGGTGCACATGAACGTTTCTCCTTGTAGTCATGCATTAACAGTACTTTATTAGCACACTTCAAAAATACCTCGGTTCACAAATAGTCTCGATACAGCCACGGTTCAGTTCTGCCTTGTCTCGCGCCGTGTGAATCTTTTTTTAAATTTTGCCATAAATTAGGCCTCAGTATGGCTCCAAAGAAAGTGAATACTGCTCATGATAGTTTTTAAGAATCCTACATGTAATACTTCTGAAAAAAGGAAATAATACCTAAACATGAGAAGAGTGTTTTTGATCTTGCGTTGTAGTTTGGTTTGGTGAAATATACCATATATGTATAGATATAATGCATGCATATGTGGTTATATGTTTTCTCCGAGCACTCCGGTTTCCTCCCACATCCCTCAAAAAAAAACCATGCATTAATTGGGCACTCTAAATGTGAGTGTGAATGTTGTTTGTTTGTATGTGCCCTGCGATTGGCTGGCAACCAGTTCAGGGTGTACCCCGCCTCCTGCCCGATGACAGCTGGGATAGGCTCCAGCACGCCCGCGACCCGAGTGAGGAGAAGCGGCTCAGAAAATGGATGGATGGATGGTTATTATATATATATATATATAGCGGAACAGTGGATGATGGTGGTTAGCACATCTGCCTCACAGTTCTGAGGACCGGGGTCCAAACCCCGGCCGCCCCTGTGTGTAGTTTGCATGTTCTCCCCGTGCCTGTGTGGGTTTTCTCCGGGTACTCCATTTTCCTCCCACATCCCTAAAAACATGCGTGGTAGGTTAACTGAGGACTCTAAATTGCCCGTAGGTGTGAATGTGAGTGTGAATGGTTGTTTGTTTATATGTGCCCTGCGATTGGCTGGGGTGTACCCCGCCTCTCCCACAGCTGGGATAGGCTCCAGCAAGCCCGTGACCCTATAGGACAAGCGGTACGGAAAATGAATGAATAATATATATTCCATATTGTAGTGTATTTATTTTCACCTACCAATGATTAAAACAAAGTAAACATAACTTTGTTCTGGGGCTGGAATGGATTAATTGCCTTTCCATTCATTTTAATGAGAAACAGGAGCTTGATTTGCAAACTTTTCAGTTCGGGAAGGGAGTCACAAAACTGATTCAGCTCGTAAACCCAGGTCGCACTGCATCATAAAGAGTCATGTGGCGGGCTTCTTTTTTGACATAACCTTCCTAAATAATAATAAAAAATTTATAGTTTATCTTAAAATAAACAATAATGTGCAAATCCATTTAACAGGCAAACTGATATTCTTTCATGATTTTGCACAATCACTAGCAATGACTGTTTATTAAATTATGATCATTGACTTCTCTAGGAATAACATTTTCTCCATGTCACATTGCCATTGTTATTATTATTATTTTTTTTTTTGAACACTCAATAATCAAATCTTGAAGTAGATTTGTGTAACAATAATGCCAGACTTATGCATCAAGTCCACTGCAGGGTCGCTCCCTGCAGGTAACCAGGTGCTTGGCACCTTGTTGGCTACCTATGGCATATATGGAATAGTTGATTCATGCCAAATTACTGCTAACAGAGCCTATTGGAGCCTCCAACTACAAGTGCCATGAAAAAGGTTTTTGGCCCCCCTTTTCGAATTCTTACGTTTTTGGATCATTTTCCCTCTTTAATGTTTAAGGTCATCATAAAAATGTAAATATTAGATCTCCCAAGTAAATATAAAATGCAGTTTTTTAAATGCTGATTGTAACACTGTCCACCTGGATCAATGTCAGTTACTATTTTGTATTTATCATCTCTGGTTGTATTTCATTGGGTCGTGGCATTTCTGTTTATTTTAGCCAACTTTATTTGATTAGAAAGATTTGATTGAAGTGATCTCTTGATTGAACAGATCTGGAGGTAATCAGGCTTGGGTCTGGTCAGTGAACCAGTCAGCCTTTCCAAAACATTTGATAAACCACAATTAATTTGTGATTTAACAAGTGGTGCAATTACTTTTTTTTTTTTTTTTTACACAGGGCCAGTCATCTTTGCAACCATCAACCATTTAAAAACTACATTTTATCTTTGTCTGATATTTACATTTGTTTGATTATCTTAAAAAAATTCAAATGGGGAAAATCTCCAAACAATACACACTGATCATGCCAAAAACTAGATGGAATTTCTGGAGAAAAAAAAAAAATTATACGGTCATCTGTGTGCGTATAGTAACAGTTTTGACAGCTGCTGTAATGTGTGCAACTTGCAATATTCAGGGTTCAGTTGACTGCAGTTCAGCCGCCTAAAATATGAAGGTAAATTAGAGCAAGTGGAATTTTTTTATAGTCTAATCATGGTATTTGTTGAGCTCTGTGCTATTTTTCGACTTTGGTGAACCTGTCTGTATCTATTTTGAAATTGACTGAGACAGAGACATGGACAGGGAGCCCTTTATTCAATTTATCTGCGCTTTAATGGCACATTTATCCATTGTGCTTGCTCTTTATTACTCCTATCAGTAAAGGTCAGACACATCTCATTAATTAGGCCTCTTTCCACTCTAACCATCTGCGACATGCAGGTGGCTAGGAGCCATTACCTCATGTTTAGCCAGTGCGACGAATCACGTTTTTGGCTGAACTGTCAGAAAAGAAACCAGCTGACCTCTCCACTTGACTCATTTAATTTATTTTAAAATAAAATCATAGCAAAGAGGGACCCTGCTGTTTGGCTTGCGGGATGGAGCATGCCGTGGGGAAGGCGGGGGTTGATGGAGGCTTATTAACTTCCTGTGCTTCTCAGCATCCCGATGCACTAAAAGGATCACTGAGAGCAGAGAGCATCCAGTCACTCATTCATTCGCAGCCATTGATGCTTCACGAGCGGACATTAGAGAAACAGCAGTAGGAGGGAGATTTCGGAGTCGGTACGTAAAATAATCAACCTCGGGATGTTTTAAAAAGAAGGAAACTCATCGAAACCTACGTTCCTGCGCATAAATAAGCTCAAAGTCAGCAGAACTCTGGTTTTGATGCAGCGTCGACATCCAGGGGTGTAGCCGCGGTACCGTGCCTGTAGTGCGTGCGAGGGAGGTGGAGGAGGACGGGCAGTCAGGAGGATGCTGGAGGGCAATGCCTGCAGAAAGAGAGTATGAGATTTGTCGAAAGGCGCTCGAGCTGCTCTCCGACCTGTGCTCCAAAGGCGAGGTGCAGGATGACGACTGTTTGGATTTCACCTACTACTTCAGGGATCTGGCCAGACCTCGTTACACGGACTCTGGTGAGGCTCCAAGCAACACCGCATGGCCGTTTGCACGTTTGAGATATCTTAGTTGTTGTGTTTGTTTCTTTCTCTCTTGATGAAACACTTCAATCACCTCACGCAACACCCTCTCGCCACACTCACGCAACTTCACCTTATATCTGTGATGTGCGCGCACATTTCTTCGAACTTTATTCGTTTAGAAAACTAAACAATGGCTCCTCGGTTCATTCCAAATGTGAGAAGTGGACAGTTATGAACTTGTTGCTTGTATCTTTCAAAGTGGCAACTGTATGCGAACTAAAATGGCTGAGATGGTTCGTTTTACTTTTTTTTCTTCTAATGGACGAGATGGATATTGTGGTATAGCCTCACCCGACATTCCTCTTCGAGCCCAGCACAAAAACAAACAAGCTCGGAGTTAAAAATGCAGTGATTTTGCTTTGTTTGACTAGCAAATAGATGCATAGGAGCTTTTTCAGACAGAGTGTTCACAGAGCAAAAAAAAAGTGCAGTCTGAAAGATTTTCAAACATTAAGGTCACTAAGGGAAACGACATTAATAAAAGACAATGTTATGCTGTATGTCTGGTGTGATAAATTATGTGCAAATGAGTGTTTATTTTTTTTTATTTTCCATATATTGAGCAGCTGCATGTAAATTTCTTATTGTGTGTGTGTGTGTGTGTGTGCGTGTGTGTGTGTGTGTGGTGCTACAGTTGACTTTGTTAATTGTCTCTGAGGCGGGGCCTTTGCCTTTTAAAAATGACACAACCCATCATTAAACATGTATGATGAAGAGGAAGTTCCAGCTACCAGATTGGTTCCCCTGAGGAGCCGTGACCCACTTCCTCTTGTATTAGACCACTCTAAATGCACACACACATCGTTTGATCCACATCAAAAAAAACTGCTGTCAACTGAGATGCTGAAATCAGTCAAGTACACTGAGTAGTGTAGTAATTTTGCACACAAAAAAAACCTCCTATCGAGATCCTGCTGAGACACTCAGACAAGTGGTTTCACAAAAGATTGAGTGTCACAGCACATTTCATTTGAGTTGATCCATCATATGCAGAAAGTGTCAGTTAAAGTGTTGATGATGTTTCATAACTGACACGAAGATGCAGATGCCAAATTTCACCTTGCACTACAGAATTCATCATTTGCCATTTTTACCTTCTTAATTCTAAAATTATGTGAGTTAATCACACCTCTGTGTAAGTTGGCCCACCATTAAAAACCTAATAGGTCCCTTTACACAAAGCTCATTATTGTTCGACCACGACACTGTATTTAAAAAAAAATAAAGCACTAATACTGAGTTTAAACTAGTGGCTGTGCAGCTCATATACAGTCCTGTAAATATTTGCAATAATTTGTTTGAATCTCAGGATGACTGCACAATTCCATACATTTTCTAGAAATTAATTCAATCTTTTTCAAACAATTTGCATTTCATTTTGTATGAACCCCCACTGAAGTCTGGTTACAGTCACAGGTTCAGTAGGAAAGCAGAAAACATGTAAAAAGCAATTTATGCTTACTGCACATTGATTACTATTTTGGGATAAGAAATAATATTAAATACCTTTATTACATGTTATAAGGGCATGACTCCAATCAAGTTACGCAACTTCCTTTAAAAAAAAAAAAACTGGATGACATCTCTACATTTCTACACCAAAATACAAAGTACGTTTTAAAGCATGGAGCTCAAAAAGAACATGACAACTGCATTTATGTGTACAAATGTAAATTAAATAAAAATACATATAAAAACTACATAAAGTAAGGCTATAAAATTAGACAGTCAAATGTGTCAAACACCTTATTTTAAATATGTAACTTTATTCTAAATATGATGACTGCCATATACAACACACGTTACAATATTCTGCTCATAAGCTTGCTTCGATTTCGTTTGAAATAATATCTCTTTGAGAATGAGGTCTAAATTCAGGACATTGCTGTCTCTGTAACCATAACCACTGTTTATGCAAATGATGTAGCTGAAATGGTGGAGCATCTAATTGTAAATGTAAGCCTGGCATAAACAAATGATTCTTGCTGATCCAGTTACAGGCCTCCGGAATGTGTATATGCAACAAACAGCACATGTCACGTATGGGGAGTAGCTGGACCCAAGAGCAGGCGGAGGCAGATGTAAAATGATGAACAGTTTATTGAGGAAAGGTTATCGAGGTGGTCCTGGGTGCGTTGGTAGGCGATGGTGTGGACAGGTGGCAGGCAGTGGGGAGAACAGGCGGCTGGCTTGGTGGCAGGAGTGACGTGGATCAGGAACACGGGAACACTGAGAACAAGGAAACAGGAGAAAAGGGAACGAAGAATAGTGTGGCTTACTTGGAGGTAAATGGGCCGTGGTACCGCCGGAAGTAACTGCAATACTTTGGCAAAGATTTCCTGGAACAGGCAGGCTTATATACCGGTGGTGATGAGGCTGATTGGAGACAGGTCCTGAAAACAGAGAGGGGAGTGGGGAGAGAGAGAGGACACAAAGCGCCCTTCAGGCTCCTATAATGGAACTGCAGGGCAGTATATGACAGTAACCCCCTCTCAATGGACGCCTCCCGGCATCCTGCCAGGCTTCCCTGGTGAGCCGCGTAGAAGTCATCCAAAAGGGTATGATCGAGTATAAACTTCAGGGAAATCCAAGACCGCTCCTCCGGCCTGTACCCTTACCAGTCGACCAGGTACTGGTACCAGACGGCTTGTCGAGGGTTGAGGCGTTTGGCGGTACGGAGGTATGAGAGATTCATGTAGTCAGTCCAAATGATAAATGGAAGTTCCGTTCCCTCCAGCCAGTGCCTCCCCTCTTCCAAGGCCCATACAATGGTTGCCGACGTCGTAGTTCCTCTCGGGAGAGGAGAGGCGACGGGAAAAAGAAGCACACGGGTGGAATTTGTGGGTCGTGGGGTCCCGCTGCGAGAGGACAGCCCCTGTCCGAGGCGTCAACCTCGACCGCGAACTGGAGGGAGGGGTCGGGGTGGCGTAGGATGGGAGCACTGTTAAAAAGGCTTTTGAGTTGCTCAAAAGCTTGGGATGCTGCCGGGGTCCACTGAAAGTGAGACTTGGTGGATGTGAGGCTGGTGAGGGGAAGTGCAACCTTGCTGTAACTGCGGATGAAGCAGGGATAGAAGTTGATGAATCCAAGGAAACGTTGCAGCGCTTTCCGGGTGGTGGAAATTTGCCAGTCTATGATTGCATTGGCACTGATGGGTGACAGGAGATATGACTCGGCCATCCAGGGCTGTGAGGTTTTTGAGAGAAGGAAATGGTTGGAGAGGGATTTTGAGCTAGTGAATTATGGCTTCATGAATGAATGTGTCATCGGCACCGGAATCGATAAGGGCAGTGATGGTTGTGTCATGACCCGAAATTATAATGCAAGCGGGAACGGTCATGCGTGAGGGAGAGCTAGAGGGAATAGAAGTTTGGCTCACCACGACGCTCTCGGGACGCGGTGAGCCTGGTCTTTTGGTTGGAGGGGGCACAAGGAAATAAAGTGACCGGATTGACCGCAGTAGATACACACCCGCTGGATGGCACGACGCTGACGCTAACCGTGGCTTGGCAATTTGCATAGGCTCTTCGGTGGCTATAGGGAATGACGGAAGTGCGGAAGACGGTGCGGGAGGCGGGTGATAAATTGACGGCGTGGTGCTCGGAGTGGGAGGGTTTTTGCGCAAGCGAACACCCCCTCTCTCGTGTTCGCTCTCACAGTCTGTTATCCAGACGGATGGAAAGGCCGATGAGATCCTCAATAGATGAGGGATCGTCCCGGACCGCTAGCTCATCCTTGAGGCCATTAGAAAAAAATCCCCCTAAGTGCCGCGTCATCCCACCCACATTCACCCGCCAATATCCGGAATATTCCGCTCCTGATTTAACGCCCTGCGTGAGCGTGAGGTGATGACGGTTGGCTTCTTTGCACTGAACGGGGTGATCGAACACTTTACGGAGTTCGTTGGAAAAGGAATCGAATGAGTGGAGTACCGGGGAGGAGTTTTGGCATAGGGAAGTGGACCATTTAGCTGCTTTGCCGCGGAGGAGGTTAGTGACATAAGCAACCTTGGATTGTTCGGTGGGATAACTGTATGGTTGAAGGTTGAAAACGAGTGAACAACTGAGTAAAAACTGGCTACATGCACCTAGGTCCCCGCAGTAGGGCTCGGGCGGTGGGACATGAGGTTCTTTGTACGGGAGTCAAGGTGGCTCTGAGGCTGCGGGCATACTTAGAGGTGGAAGTTTGGATAGCATCGTCGAGGAAAGGAGGGATACTTGTTGTGTGAGGGAGTGTAGAGATTCCATGTGTTCTTGGAGAGTCATTTATTGTCTTCCTATGTGGGCTACTTGGAGAGAGTGCATTCATCAGTGCCGCCGGAGTTGCTGGGTCCATAATGGCCAAAGTATTCTGTCACGTATGAGGAGTAGCTGGACCCAAGAGCAGGCGGAGGCAGATGTAAAATGATGAACATTATTTATTATTGAGGAAAGGTTATCGAGGCGGTCCTGGGTGCGTTGGTAGGCGGTGGTGTGGACAGGTGGCAGGCAGTGGGGAGGACAGGCGGCTGGCTTGGTGGCAGGAGTGACGTGGATCAGGAACAAGGAAACACAGGAGTCAAAAAAGGGAACGAAGAATAGCGTGGCTTACTTGAAGGTAAATGGGCCATGGTACCACTGGAAGTAACTGCAATACTTTTATTCAATGTGGTGCTGATGAGTCACACAAGGAAAATGGGAGCACTTTTGGCTTATAGAAGTTTGTCAAATTGAGCAACCACATGAAATTACACACTTGGATGTAATGCAGCTGATAAGTCACCAGTCGACACTTAGCATTAAGCAGAACTGACCGCCATGTCACTCTATTGCACACAACCCACAGTCAGGGTTTCACGAAAACAAAGTGCAGCAGAAAAGCAACGCAAGAGTTAAATAAGACACACATTAAATCAACTCTGAGTAACATCAACACACAATTCATGTTACGTTAATCCTTATCGTTCAAGAATATATATTATATGAATATAATATGAATGATTGACATCTTTGTTACGTTGTTAGTTCAACATTTTATGGCCAATGCATGCTGGAAACCACATGGCTTCACAATTTTGCTGCATGCAAACTATAGTAACTGTGTGATGTCAACCAAATTTCCATGATGCAGTGAAACTGTAGTTAATCACTGTATAACAATTTTAAAGTATTTCACTGTATGTGGTAAATAACTGCAGAATTTCCAGGAATATCTAACAGTGTGCTTTGTCTCACTAAGTTCAAAATCAGATCTCATTGATCAGTGCCATGCTGTCTAAACTGGTTTAAATTAGATTTTTGGCGGACCTGTGTATGGGCTGGGCCAATGGTTTGAGCTCAAACATAAAACTACAATAAGAAAAGAAATTAAAAAGTATAATTAACTAAAATTTTACAATATCAGTAAATTAGTAATACAAAATCAGTTGGTTTGCGTAAAAACTATTGATTTGATTTAAAACACATTTCCAGGAAGAAAGCATATGAAAAAATTCAGTTCAATAAGAATTAACATGACAAATATATCCTCATGGCGGCACGGTGGCCGACTGGTTAGAGCCTCAGCCTCACAGTTCTGAGGACCCGGGTTCAATCCCCGGCCCCGACTGTGTGGAGTTTGCATGTTCTCCCCGTGCCTGCGTGGGTTTTCTCTGGGCACCCCGGTTTCCTCCCACATCCCAAAAACATGCATAAATTGGAGACTCTAAATTGCCCGTAAGTGTGCATGTGAGTGCGAATGGTTGTCTGTTTGTATGTACCCTGCGATTGGCTGGCAACCAGTTCAGGGTGTACCCCACCTCCTGCCCGATGACAGCTGGGATAGGCTCCAGCACGCCCGCGACCCTAGTGAGGATAAGCGGCTCAGAAAATGGGTGGAATATATCCTCATTTATTTGAGTTCAATACAAATCTGTTAACAGTGTCGATACTGTATTTGGGATGGTCATCTTGTTACATCTGCATAGCCTGCCCTTCCATGATGTAGGGGCCAATCATGTTGCAGTGGGGCGTGTCTTTCCAGGAATAATAATACATAATAATACATCCGGGGTGTACCATCCCTCAAAGGCAGCTGGGATGAATAAGCAGTATAGAAAAAAAGAGCTGTAAAATAAATGCTTCATGAGGAATATAATGATGAGTGTTGAATATATTTGGGAGACATTTAATGCAGATTTTAACTTTTGTTTGTTATTTGGCTAGTCAAAGTTATTCTGACATATGTACCATATATATCCATCCATCCATCCATCCATTTTCAACACCGCTTATCCTTGTTAGGGTCGCGGGGTGCTGGAGCCTATCCCAGCTGACTTTGGGCGAAAGGCGGACTACACCCTGAACTGGTTGCCAGTCAGTCGCAGGGCACTTATAGAAACGGACAACCATTCGCACTCACATTCACACTGTCACTGAGTGGGAACTGAACCCACGCCGCCTGCACCAAAGTCAGGCGAGTGTACCACTACACCATCAGTGACTTCCCTGTACCATATATAGGTCTGAAAAAGCTTTTATAGTTGTTTATTGATCCATATTTCATCTTATCTATTTTGTAATGTGGTGTAATATCTATGATCTATTGATCAATAGAATGAATTTGTTATGCATATGCCCTTGCTGACATACTTACTTCTACGGATGTATTTGAGCATTTTGCGTAGCATGGAAATTTATTGTGTGACCCACCTTTGCTGTCAATTACAATGAAGTTGGACTATTGGGGTTAATGTAAATATTAAAAAATATTGTTGACTTCATTCTCATGCTTAGCTTACGTGATTTACTAAAAGTTGCATGTGCAGAAATGGGCTCAAACTTGATAAAAGTCCCTATTGCATTCTCTGGCACCTCTTAAATTTAATTCCAGTTTAAAATTTAATTCCAGTTCCAGTTTAAGTCCCAATTCTTCTTGCTGCTTTTCCTGTGCTCCTGGTTAAATTATGTTTTAGTTGCTGTTTCAGCATCTTAAGTACAGCACAGCGACAGAGTCGTTCCACACAAGGAATATCTGAAATTACTTTAGGTTCTGCTATGCCATGTTATTGAATGAGGGTTTAAAAGAGGACGATAACATTTATAAAAATGGTGTGTATTTGCAAAGCTCCTGCTGAATAAGTTTTTCAAAACAAATTGAAAAAAACGATGTATCACAATGTAATGGGATGCTTTCCCCGTACCACTAAATTGAATTAATGGCTTCATATTCTCTTAATGCAAAAGAGAAACAATTGATTATTATTATTATTATTATTAGAATTCATTAGAAATTTAGATTATAGAGTTTGTTTTCACAACTTCCATAGTCTCTTGATGATTGAGGGATTCATTATTTATTTGTAGAATTTCGTCATCACACTTTTAATTGAATTTTGAGTTACAGTTGCTAGGCAACATTGCAATATTGTGGACTCACATTAGGACTTTATTATTTTATTATATTATTATAAATTATTTTCCTGGATGATCTCAACAAAGTGCGGCACGGCGGGCGACCGGTTAGCACTTCGGCCTCACAGTTCTGAGGACTTGGGTTCAAATCCATCCTCGCCTGTGTGGTGTTCGCCATGTTCTCCCCTGTGCCTGCGTGGGTTTTCTCCGGGTACTCGGGTGTCCTCCCACATCCCAAAAACATGCATGGTAGGTTAATTGAAGACTCTAAATTTCCCATAGGTCTGAATAGTTGCTTGAGGATAAGCGGTACGGAAAACGGATGGATGGATTTTTGCTTGTTTCCCCAAACATTTTACGTACTTCCCTTCTTTTAAACTGTATATTCTTTCAGGTCTTGTTTATGCAGAGCAATTTTCCCACTCTACAGAAGAACATTATGCAGATGTTTCCCTTTGGACTTACTCTCATATGCCCTTTCACTTCACTTATTGTCTCTTATTGGCCTGCTGCTGACTTGGCTGCTGAATCTTATTGAGCTGTTTCTCAGAGGTTGACTCTTGGGAGGAGGCACAGAACAATCTAATGAGATGGCTTGAAACCGAGGACCTCTCTCCATCTGACAGCAGCATCCTACAGAAAAAAATAAACTGGCCTTAATAATTCCCTGAGGTAATCCACTCCTAATATGTAGATACATCACCTGTCGGCTTGGAGCGCAAAATGGGTGTGTCGTATGTACCTATACATACCTGTGGTGCCTCTGGTCTCCCCAGGACTAGTCCCGGAGGTCGCGCCCCCTTATAGCCTGGCAGACTTCCGTTGTGTAGCGTGAACCCGCAGCATTTTTCTCTTGCAGTTGTTTTGGGATTTGCGTGTGTTTTGTTGTGTTTGCATAATTTTTCTTTTGCAGTTGTTTTCTGTGATTGCAGTTTTTATTTTTTTTTATCTTGCTGAATTTTTCTTTTGCAGTTGTTTTATGTGCTTGTGTGTTTTTCTTGCGTCTTTCCTGCTATGCAGCATGTGGCCGTTTGCAGCCCATTCGCCCCTGTCGGCCACCATACATGATGCACCAAAAAGGTGATAAGTATAAGGTGTAAATGGGAGAAATAAGGCAGAACGAAGAACCCATAGTGTGGACTATTGCCATCCAACCAAGCATTGAAGCTTTAAAACTTCCACGACATTTAGTAATTAGTGCCTGATTTAATAAGATCCCAAATATTGGCTGTTAAATTGCGTGTTCACTCTGACTGCGCACGTGTTAGTGGGCGTGTTGCTCGGAGTCGTGATTAACTAAGATTGCAGTCTTTTACTAAGATCCCAAATAGTGGGCGCCAAAATGCGTGTTCACTCACTCTAACAGTGTTAGCAACAGGTGTATAGGCTTTCAACACTGCAACAACACATAGCACAGTGCAGTTAACCATTGACCAACCCATTAATTACATTCATTATGTACTGCTATGGAGCAACAACTGCTATGGAGCAACAACGCAACGTCGTGCCGCAACGACAAACGCACCCAAATTGAAAATGTGGCATTGTTACTCTCTGGCATTACTGCTCATATGAAAGTGCTCTTCTCTTGCACTCACACTAAATATGTGTGTTCTAAAAGTACATCCCCCTATTCCAATGAAGTAGGGACTAGGGATGTTGTGTAAAACATAAATAAAAACAATACAATTATTTGAAAATAATTTTCAACCTATATTAAATAGAATACACTACAAACAAAATATTTAATGTTCAAACTGATACACTTTGGTGTTTTTTGCAAATAAGCTGGGACAGGGGCACGTTTACCACTGTGTTACATCACCTTTCCGATAAACAACACTCAATAAGCGTTTTGAAATTAAGGACACTAATTGTTGAGGCTTTGTAGGTGGAGTTCTTTATCATTCTTGCTTGATGTACAATTTCAGTTTCTCAACAGTCCGGGATCTCTGTTGTCGTATTTTGTGCTTCATAATGCACAACGCATTTTCAGTGGGAAACAGGTTTGGCCAGTCTCGTACTCACACTCTTGTACTATGAAGCCATACTGTTGTAACACGTGCAGAATGTGGATCGGCATTGTCTCACAGAACTAGGCAGAATGTCACTGAAAAAAACGAAAATTGAACTGCAGCATATGTTGCTCCAGTATTAATGGTGGGCAAGTTACCCATGCCATGAGCATTAACACACCCCTATACCATTGCAAATGCTGACTTTTGAACTTTGTGCTGATAACAATCTGGATGGTCCTTTTCCTCTTTGGCTGTGAGACACGAAGTCCATGATTTCCCATAAAATTTGAAATGTGGGCTCGTCAGACCACAGCATACTTTTAAACTTTGCGTCAGTCCATCTCAGATGAGCTTGGGCCCTGAGAAGCCGGCGGTGTTTCTGGGTGTTGTTGATATATGCCTTTTGCTTTGTATGGTAGAGTTTTAACTTGCATTTGTACAGTGTGTACGGAAAGCATTCAGACCCTCTTAAATTCAGTCTTTGTTATATTGCAGCCATTTGCAAAAAACATTTAAGTTATTTTTTTCTTCATTAATGTACACACAGCACCCCATATTGACAGAAAAAAACTGAATTGTTGACATTTTTGCAGATTTATTAAAAAAAGAAAACTGAAATATCACACAGCCATAAGTATTCAGACCCTTTGCTGTGACACATATATTTAACTCGGGTGCTGTCCATTTCTTCTGATCATCTCTGAGATGCTTCCACACCTTCATTGGAGTCCAGCTGTGTTTGATTACACTGATTGGACTTGATTAGGAAAGCCACACCACTGTCTATATAAGACCTTACAGCTCACAGTGCATGCCAGAGCAAATGAGAATCATGAGGTCAAAGGAACTGCCTGAAGAGCTCAGAGACAGAATTGTGGCAAGGAACACATCTGGCCTAGGTTACAAAAAAATATTCTGCTCCATTTAAGGTTCCTAAGAGGACAGTGGCCTCCATAATCCTTACATGGAAGACGTTTGGGATTACCAGAACCCTTCCGAGATCTGGCCGCACGGCCAAACTGAGCAATCGGGGGAGAAGAGCCTAAAATAGAGAAAGCTAAAATAATGGAGTGGCTTCAGAACAACTCCGTGACAGTTTTTGAATGGACCAGCCAGAACCCTGACTTAAACCCAATTGCGCATCTCTGGTGAGACCTGAAAATGGACTGTCCACCTATGTTCACCATCCAATCTGACAGAACTGGAGAGGATCTTCAAGGAGGAATGGCAGAGGATCCCCAAATCCAGGTGTGAAAAACTTGTTGCATCATTCCCTAAAAGACTCATGGCTGTCTTAAATCAAAAGGGTGCTTCTACACAATACTGAGCAAAGCTTTGGTCATAATACCCTATGATTGGCTGGCGACCAGTTCCTGGTGTACACCATCTCTCGCCCAGTGACGTGCGGTGAGGTTCATGATTGGTGAGGCACTGACTACGTTACGTGACTGAAGCTCAACTCAACACTGCCACATGTTGGTTGTGGCACCGTACATACCAGACTCCACTGTGCACCTTTAGTGGCGTTTCTGGTCGATAAGAAAGACTAAATGTCACACACTTTCATTAAATATATTAGACAGTCTGTTAAACGTCAGTAAGTGCAGTACATGTGTGATAAAACTTATATTATTGGCGATGTAATGAGGAAACACCAAGGTCTCATGTGTGAAGCCACGGACCAATCACAGCCTGCCTGAATGGATGTATGCGTGGTCTCTTGAAGCATCATGCGAGCAATGACTCAATGTGACTCGTAACTGCACTTCCTATGCATTTGAACAGGAAATATGAAAATTCTGTTATTTTAATGATGAAATCATTGAAATTATTGGATTGAAAAAGAAAATCAATGTAAAGCACGGACCATAGAGCTAAAATGGAACAATTTAATGCAATCAAAAGTTTTTGTTTTTTTACTATTCACATGCAGTGGAAAGGAAAGACCACCAGGGGGGCAGTGCGGCTCTGCATCACTTGCCTACCCTGACCGCACATCACTGCTCTCGCCCGAAGATTGCTGGGATAGGCTCCAGCACGCCCGTGACCCTTGTGAGGATAAAGTGGTACAGAAGATGGATGGATGGGTCTAAATACTTATGGCTGTTATATTTATTATTATTATTTTTTTTATAAATCTGCAAAAAATTCAACAATTCTGTTTTTTTCTGTCAATATGGGGTGCTGTGTGTACATTAATGAGGAAAAAATTAATTTAAATAATTTTTGAAAATGGCTGCAATATAAAAACCCACTGTAGATGTAGCGAAATACTGTGTTAACTGACAATGGTTTTATGAAATATTCCTGAGCCCAGGTGGCAATATCCTTCACACAGTGATGCAGGTTTTTAATGCAGTACTGCCTGAAGAATCGAATGTCACAGGCATTCAATGTTGGTTTTAAGCCTTGCTGCATTCATTCATTCTTTTTCCATACCGCTTATCCTCACTAGTGTCACGGGCGTGCTGGAACCTATCCCAGCTGACTGTGGGCGCAATGTAGGGTACACCCTGAACTGGTCACCAGCTAATTGCAGGGCACATATAAACAAACAACCATTCGCACTCGCATTCACACCTACGGGCAATTTAGAGTCTTCAATTACCCTACCATGCATGTTTCTGGGATGTACCAGAGTACCCGGAGAAAACCCAGACAGCCACGGGGAGAACATGCAAACTCCACACAGGCGAGGCCGGATTTGAAACCAGGTCCTCAGAACCGTGAGGCAGATTTGCTAACTAGTCGCTCACAATTTCCAACGCCTTGCTGCATACTTGCAGAAATTTCTCTAGATTCTCTGAATCTTTTGATTATATTATAGACCCCCAGATGTTCCATCCATCCATCCATCCATTTTCTGAGCTGCTTCTTCTCACTAGGGTCGCAGGCGTGCTGGAGGCTATCCCAGCTATCATTGGGTAGGAGGCGAGGTACACCCTGAACTGGTTGCCAGCCAATCGCAGGGCACATACAAACAAACAACCAGTCACACTCACATTAACACCTACGGGCAATTTAGAGTCGTCAATTAACCTACCATGCATGTTGACATCCCTAAATGTCATGCAATTGTACACTGGGAAATGTTCTTAAACTGTGGGACTATTCGCTCATGCAGTTGTTCACAAAGCGGTGAACCTCACTCCATCCTTGCTTGTGAACAACTGAGCCTTTTGGGGATGCTCCTTTTATACCCAATGATAGCACTTACCAGTTCCCAATTAACCTGTTCACATGGAATATTAAAAAAATTTTTGAGCATTCAGTTTTCCCAGTCTTTTGTTGCCTCTGTCCCAGCTTTTAGGGAACATGTGGCAGGCATCAAATTCCAAATGAGAACATTTGCAAACCTTCTTCAGTTTGAACATTTAATATTTTGTCTTGAATATAGGCAGTAAAGGACTCATCGTATTCGGTTTTTATTTATGTTTTATGCAACGTCCCAACTTCATTGGAATTGGGGTTTGTAAATACAGAGATAACACAAAAGTGCAAGCAAGAGCTATTTATACAATATCAAAGTGTACTTCACTATTGTTTGCTTGTATTGCATTGTATATTGCAACTGTATCTGCCCGAGTGGTAGAAAAGCACATACCTCCTGTGGGTACATCATAGCATTGACAGAAAATGTAAATGCTTTGAACAGGTTAGGTTACAAAGACAATGCAAAATAACTTTATAACTAAGGTTTGTAGGGTTTTGCAAGTTTCCAGTTTAATACAAGACAGTGTTCAGTATAGCTAACATGTTGATTCACACAATTTCTCATCAAAGAGAGATTTGGTTCGAATTTATAACAGCAACCACCTGTGCTTCTCTTCTGTAAGGGAGTTTAAGATTGAGTCACCTCACAGGCAGGAGAACATCAGTGTTAGAGCTTCTATCCGGCAAATCCAATCATATTGTTGGAAAGGTACACAGTGGCTCTGATGTTCTCCCTTCAAGTGATTTTAGATAGATGTAGAGGCTTCTCCCTATTGCTAGTCTCATTGGCAACCCAAAGGTGCTCTTTGATGAAAATCCACAGATAATGAGCCAAATTTTCTGCGATGTTTTATGGTAAAAACATATTTTGTTTGTGTTTCGTTTTCCCCCCCTCCCACATTATTATTCATTTTATTTTTTTAATGAAAAAGCATTTAACCCCCAAATTGTAAGACCATTTTAGCTAATCGGAAGCCTACATAAAGTTTTTATTAGATTACAATAAGAACAATGGGCAATCATTAAAGTTGGTTTAGTTATTTCTGAATATCACACTTAAATATGAATCCAAGTAATGTATAAACAGCAAATAATAAACACAACAACAAGAAGTAGAAGAAAAGTTAATTGAAGGAAATTTTGTTGTGCCACACAAGCCACAAAATAGGAGTTTGTACCATATATCAGAAATACTGAAAACTAAAAACTTTAAAATCTTCACACCAAGAAAGAGCTTTTAAAACTAACCTACCTGACCTGAAATACAGCTTGTGTATTGAATAAAGACCCTAATGCATGGTAAAAATACACGAGTGTTGTAGTTGTAGTCCTTTGTGCTGACTAGAAGAAAGACCAAGGAATGGAGAAAGTCCTCTTTGAGCATCAGTAGGAGCCTGGCCTGCCAGCTAGGCTGCAACATGAGCTTGAACCTCCATGCTGCTCTGATTCAAGCCTGGGAAGGGAACACATAACAGCAACACAGCTCACTCCTCAGGCCATATGCCCAATCACATTACAATAATCAAATTGTCTGGAGATATTTAATGATGATTGTTGTATCTTACATGATACTGTTGTGATCTGTAGTGATCTTACTGATTGGAGCTGTACAGAACTGAAGGCCTTGATTACAGACTGCAAGCAGACATTGAAGGTGGAGACATCGTGGAGCCATGGGAAAGTCACAAGTACAGTGGAACCTCGATTTACCGGACCCCGATTTAACGGCTATCGGAAATAACGTACCTTCAAGACCGTACATGTGTCCAAAATAGTTTCCAGTTGTCACTTAAACTGGCATTGACAAAGTCTGTTGTTTACTGGCACTGTGGTGCAATATATGATGAGACTGGGATGTACGTATTTCCGGGTCACAAATATACAATTTGACTCGATCCAACCAACAGACGTGCCTCCCGTGCCTACAAAAAGTGGCGACATTCCATCAAAGGCAATGCATTGACATTTGGTGGCCATGTTGAATGTGGCAACATTTCCAGGCAATGCACTGGAGTGGCGGCCATAATGGCAGGAGTTCTATCTGTCGCATAGAGCTCTGCACAGAGCAAGAGCAGCATGGCGGCGATGTTAACGTTAAGAGTAATACAACACACAAGTCTCTGGAGTCTGGAACATGCTATTTTTAGTGCAGTAACTGTTTTTTATTTTTTTGTCAAGCCGTTCGTCTATGGCAATGTTTCCCAACCAGGGTACGTGAGCACATTGCAGGGGTACGTGGAAACAGGCTTGGACAGGTGTCCCGGAATATACGTATGTACTGGCGTTACGACAGTTACATTTTAAAAAAAAATTAACTGTCATCTGGTACAGTTACTGAAAAAAGACATGTAATCAGGTTATATGTGTATTTATTTGAAAAATTTTATTATTTCACAGGATTACATTTTTAATGTGGGGAGAGAGATGCTGGCCGTTGATTTGAGCACTCGCTCGCTTTCACACTAGTGGACAGAGCAACAAGTGGGTAAATGGTGACAACATGGGTAAATCAACCACAGCCACTGGCTAATGGCCGTGTTGCCGTCCCAAAAGCAGCTTGTTTAAAAGCGAAGGAATGGACGGTGACTCTAAATCTTATTCACTGGAGTACTTTTTTATTTTAGATAATATTTACAAAGACAACTTAGCTGTCAGAGTAATTTGGACTGCTGGTGACTTTGGCTATGCGGGAGCTAGCAAGCAAGCCCAAGAGCCTGGATCGAAATTATAAGTAAACATTTCACTATCCCATCACAAATCACTCATTGCTTTACTATTTAAACACTGTATTACCGTTGCTAAACCTATCACTGGGAGGTTTTTCTGCAGTGACATCACGTATCGTCGTCATGTATTATAATTACATGTGTGTTGGTGTGTGTGTTTGTGCATGTGTGTGTGTGAACCTTAAATTGTCCTCTTTTTTCCATTTCACTTGTAATAACAAACACCGAGTGTTTGGCTCATGGGGAAAGGTTTTCAAAAGCTATTAAATGAAGCTCTCTCTCTCTCTCCCCATCTATCTATCGATCGATCGATCGATCTATCTATCTATCTATCTATCTATCTATCTATCTATCTATCTATCTATCTATCTATCTATCTATCTATCTATCTATCTATCTATCTATCTATCTATCTATCTATCAGTCTAAGTAAAGTTTTACCTTCTGGATCTCCTTGATGGCCGTTTTTAGACACTTGAGACGGTCCTTAATATAGTGGTGTGACAACAACTTCCGGGTCGTGGTCAATGTTTTGAGGAACGAGGAGCTAGGAACGTTGCATTTAAGGGACTTGAGATGCACCCAATGACTACATAGAGCACACCAGTGTGGTCAGTTCACGTAAACTTTACAACTTTTCAAACATTTTCAAGCTGTTTTTATATTGATTTACAATAACAGTTGTACTGTACTGGGCATTTTAGGCCACAAAAAAAGTACAAAACAATAATTTTATACTGTCCAGTAAAATGGGTGCATATGCCCACCAAAAAAATAAATAAATAAAAAAATCTTCAATATAACAGATAGTCCGATGTAACGAACGACCCCCTGCCACTATTAATCCGTTAAATCAAGTTTCCACTGTAAGCTCATTGCTATTCAAAAATATGTGAAATGAGATTGGATTGATTTCAATATAAACGACATTAATATGAACTTTATTGACACAATGGGAAAAGGCTGCATCCTCTCGCTCTCTATATATGTATTAAGTGTGTACCTAAACCCGACATTGTGCCAAGAGGACACACAATATACCCTCTCTCTCAGCTCATCCCAGCTGGAGCCCTGGTCAGAGCAGCACACAGTGTACTGTTTTGTATTGGCCTCATTTCACAGAAAGTTGGCTGTGCTTCAATGCTCATTCAAATATGTGCATGTTCCTCTCACTGTTTACAATATGAAAAAAGCATTTGTAGTGTGGTGGTTCAACATTTCACTCTGTCCCAGCGTCAACTATTGGTCAATGTCTTTTTCACTCAGTCCTGTTATTAACAGGTGATCGCTCACCCCAAAGTCAGTTTTCTAAATACCTATATCTATATATCTACACTTCACTGTGCAAATTGAACACACATCACACTTCCAGATCAACAAAAGCAATAAAAACAGATCACTAAGGACGAGAGGAGTGCTAGGTCATGACCATGTGACCACCAACACCACTGCTGGCAGCCAAGGGCTCCTCAAAAGGAGGCAGATGTTCATTCGTGGCTTTTATTGTTGTTTTTGTTGACACAGTAATTATTTATGACTATTTTATGCTACAGAAACGTATTATAAGATTTTAAGTGAGCGTTTTACAACCACATTCTGCCCATTGCTCAGCAAAATGCCTCATTTCTGTGCCTTCATTTCCTTCTGTCATTTTTGGTGCGCCACCAACTGGGACAGCGCGGGAAATGAATCGCCCATTCACTAAATATATAACAAACTAACTATTGAAGAATACAGCAAGATGTTAGAGGAGCTGACATGCTTAATCAGCATTTGTTCAGCTCCTCTAGTATTGGCTTGGGTGATTTTTCTTTTTGCTTTTTTTTTTAAACAAAAAAAAGCGGTGGATTCCAGCTTTAAACCTGATAATGTATTGTTTATTTTTTTCTGGTGCAAATATTCACTCATTTTGAATTAGATGCCTGCAACATGTTCTAAAAAAGATAGGACAAGGTCATGTTTACCATTGTGTTACATCACCTTTTCTTTTAACAACATTCAATAAACGTTTGGGAACTGAGGACACTAATTGTTGAAGCTTTGTAGGTGGAATTCTTTGCCATTCTTGCTCAATGTACCGTAATTTCTCATACCAATAAAATTTTCCTTAAGCATACTGGCTTCACAGTGCTTTCCTGACACTAATAGTGTATCGGGAAATGTGCAGTAGTTGGTTGCAACACTACATTCAACCTCAAATACTGTATTGCAAGACACTCTCTGTGATGAGTCTGACTCACAATGACAAGCGAGAGTTCGAAAGAGCTACAGTGCAGTATATGATGGAATACGACACTATGTACATAATCATCCCTCAAGGTCCTCCTCTCTGAAAGTATCTATTCAGAAGTTGGTCTCCACCATGCTATAAGATGTACTTGTGGAAGGTTGCTTGAGTATTCTCCACTGCACTGTCTGTTCACTACACAACCTTCTTTTCCCTAGCAATTGGCTAGTGAAGACACTTTCCCTTGTCCTGCTTGAAAATGTTTAGCCTTTGTCGCAGGCAAAAGAAAGCAGAAATGATGGCTCTGGAGCTGGCAAAATTTGCTGAAAATGGTGGCAGGTTAAAAGTTAATTCCATGATGTCATGGATCACACATGCTGTGCTATACATCAATGATCTCAGCTATCTAACGTCTTTTTGGAACCATTGATTATAGTTGTGACATGGTAGATAGGTAGGTAGGTCAATGAACTAACAATGAACAATAATTAACTATAATGAGCATTTCAAAGTTGGAAATTGTGGCTCTTAAATAAGATATGCATAAAAGTGATACAGTTTACATACATATAGTACATACAGTTTAGGTGAAAACATACCGTATGGCTGTGTTAGCAATGTTTTATTGAATCTTTTAACTACACGGAAAATCATGGCCTTTTTTTTGGACATTATTCATCTAACTGTTGATGCATGTGCATGTCAAAATGGCAGTTAGCAGTTGGTCCTAAAACTCAAACTTAGACTTTGAGGCATGACTTTACCGTCACAGTACATCCAAGAAAGGACCCAATTTTCTCAACAATATAAATCACAAGTTGGTTCAGGGAAGCCCAAACAAGTGTTTGACAAGCCATAAACAGATTTTCAAACTTGTCACCAGGTTTCATAACGGTGATCCCTTTGCATGTAGGTACGGCTTGGTGGACTGGATATCGCTTTGCAAAGGTAACTTTTGTTGTGGAAGATCATGTGATATAAATACATGGCATTTTGATTGGCCATAAACCTCTGTGTTGTTGCGACGCCATTCACTTGCGATTAGACATCTGGAATCACAGCCGAACTTGTGCAGAAGGTCGGTAATGAATCAAAACTAGTTGCAGAACCCTGTACACTGTGTGACTGGACTGTATGGTGCGGTGGCGTTTGGTCACGTCACTCATTGTAGGGCAAGTTTTAATCTTCACTTCCCTTTGTGTAAGGAAAAACATTCTCTATTTTAATTGATTGACATTCTAAGAAGACTGATATCAAATGTAACTGGGATGATTACATCTTGATTGCATTTGGAAATTATTGCTTGTGATAAAGTTCAGAGATTTCTTGCACTTTCACGCCTGCCCACTAGGGAGGAACGAGGTCCCTCGACTGCCGAGAAAGCACTCTGAGTGGCAATGCGATGCCTGTCCCCTGCGGCTTCTCACAGCACGGTGTAAGTGCTGTGGAGCTCTCGATATGCACAATGCACCAAGCGTTGGATTGTTTGCCCACTAATGGAGAACGTGAGCTGGCTGAAATTGGATGTGTGGGTGACATAAGAGAGGCGGCTATTTTGAGCTTATTTATCATCTGCTCCCATTCATGTGTATTGAACCTCGCTGGCGACAATGAACACAAGCGGCACTCTTTCATCCAACGCAGTTACATTAAAAATTACAAATACAGTTAAGTATTGTAAAACACAAAATTTAGATACTGTGTGGAGTTTGCATGTTCTCCCCGTGCCTGCGTGGGTTTCCTCCCACATCCCAAAAACATGCAGGGTAGGTTAATTGAAGACTCTAAATTGCCAATAGGTATGAATGTGAGTGCAAATGTTTGTTTGTTTATATGTGCCCTGCGATTGGCTGGCGACCAGTTCAGGGTGTACCCCACCTCCTGCCTGCAGTGAGCTGGGATAGGCTCCAGCATATGTGCAACCCTAGTGAGGATAAACAGTTTAGAAAATGAATGGATGGATATAGTATTTGCAGGTGCGTTCCGTGTGTATAAATAACGTCCACAATTAAACTCATGCGTGGTATTCGTGGACGTGACATCTATCCAGCAGATGCTGTGATATGGACCAATCAGACCCAAGCTGTTTTCCATATTTAAATTGGGGAAGATGAGATCCGACTGACATTTTTAGCATTTCCAAACAAAATTATCACGCACATCAGATAAAAGGACATCAAAGATGATCAAAATTAAGGCAAAGATGGCAAGAGCTGAGAGTTGAATAGAAAACCTCTCGACTGTGAGGCAGAGGTGCTAACCACTACCCCACTGTGCTGCCCCAATTCTACTCCTACTAATAATATCTTCTTTTCATAACGTTTTTACATATCTTTTGTTCTGTTGAATTATAACACATTTTAAATATCTATCTACAAATGAAGTAGATTATTTCAGCCTTACAAGTACTAGTTTATGGAGCAATGCCTTGGACACAAAGTTTTAAAGAAAGAAAACTTGTAATTCAGTGTCAATGCCAGTTAATTCAACTGTCGAGGGACGAAAAACTCTTAAAGTGTAAGCAGCTGCGGTGTTTCTTCACTGTCTCTCTCCATTTGCTCCTTCAGCAACTCGACAAGACTTTGCACTTGAGCAATGCATTGCCTGCAGCTTTTCTTCTCCACCTCCAACATATTTCTGACAGGCTACCATACTTTCTCTTTTATGGCTAAAAAATGAATACATTAATAAAATAAAATAAAAATTAAAAACTTAATTGAGAGTGGACTGCACTTAAATGCCGCTTTTCTACTTGACCTACCAACAATTGCTGACAAAGCAGCCCCTCTGATAAGGTTAACATTCTTGGAACTGAACTTAATGCTTTGCTCATTGTTAACTCCTTTGTATGCGTTTATTGTCAGTAGTACCGTGAGTGGAGGGATGGAATGTGGAAGATTCATTCACTTTGTAGGCAGTCAATATTAAAATTTTAGTTTGACTTTGGATAAGGCCGTTCCACTAAACTTGGAATGGTTCACTCTGGAATTGAGTAACTATTGAAGAGGATCTGACCCATACAAAATTGTCACTTATCCCTATCAATAAACTATAGCAAGGGTCCCCAACTGCTGGGTCGCAGACAGGTACCCGGCTGCAGGCCATTTGATGCAGATCCACACAGAGAGACCAAACCAAAAAAAAAAAAAAAGCTGTTGGTTTTCTAAGAGAGAAGGGCATCCATCCATCCATCCATCCATTTTCTACCGCTTATCCAAGGGCGGGTCGCAAGGGCAGTAACTTTATCAGGGACGCCCAGACTTCCCTCTCCCCAGCCACTTCATCCAGCTCTTCCGGGGGTATCCCGAGGCGTTCCCAGGCCAGCCGAGAGACGTAGAGAGAGACGTCTCTTCCCGGTGGGACGTGCCCGGAACACCTCACCGGGGAGGTGTCCGGGAGGCATCCGAATCAGATGCCCCAGCCACCGCTCTTTCTTTAACACAACGCTCTTTCTTTAACACAACGGACCAATACATAGTCCGCATCACTGCAGACGCTGCACCGATCCACCTGTCGATCTCCCGTTCCATTCTTCCCTCACTCGTGAACAAGACCCCAAGATACTCGACTTGGGGCAGGATCTCATCCCCGACCAGGAGAGCGCACGCCACCTTTTTCCGACTGAGGACCATGCTCTCAGATATGGAGGTGCTGATTCTCATCCCAGCCGCTTCACAATCGGCTGCGAACTGCTCCAGTGAGAGTTGGAGGTCACGGCTTGATGAAGCCAACAGAACCACATCATCTGCAAAAAGCAGAGATGCCATACTGAGGCCACCAAACCGGACCCCGTCTACGCCTCAGCTGTGCCTAGAAATTCTGCCCATGAAAGTTATGAACAGAATCGGTGACAAAGGGCAGCCTTGGTGGAGTCCAACCCTCACCGGGAAAGAGTCAGACTTACTGCTGGATATGCGGACCAAACTCTGACTCCGGTTGTACAGGGACCGAACAGCCCGTATCAGGGGGTTCGGTACCCCATACTCTCAAAGCACCCCTCACAGGACTCCCTGATGGGCACGGTAGAACGCCTTCTCCAAGTCCACAAAACACATGTAGACTGGTTGGGAGAACTCCCATGCACTCCCATGACTGGTTGGGAGAACTCCCATGCACCCTCAAGGACCCTGCCGAGGGTGTAGAGCTGGTCCACTGTTCCACGGCCAGGACGAAAACCACAGTGCTCCTCCTGGATCTGAGATTCGACTTCCCGACGGACCCTCCTCTCCAGCACCCCTGAATAGACCTTACCAGGAAGGCTGAGGAGTGTGATCCCCCTGTAGTTGGAACGCACCCTCCGGTCCCCCTTCTTAAAAAGGGGGACCACCACCCCAGCCTGCCAATCCAGAGGCACTGTCCCCGATGTCCACACAACGTTGCAGAGCCGTGTCAAACAGGACAGCCCCACACCATCCAGAGCCTTTAGGAACTCCAGACGAATCTCATCCACCCCCGGGGCCTTGCCACCGTGGAGCTTTTTAACCACCTCGGTGACCTCAACTCCAGAGATAGGAGAGCCCGCCTCAGAGAACCCAGCCTCTGCTTCCTCATGGGAAGGCGTGTCAGTGGAATTGAGGAAGTCTTCAAAGTATTCTCCCCACCGACCCACAACGTCCCGAGTCGAGGTCAGGAGCACCCCATACCCACTATACACAGTGTTGATGGTGCACTGCTTCCGCCTCCTGAGACGCCGGATGGTGGACCAGAATTTCCTCAAAGCCTTTCTCCATGGCCTCACCGAACTCCTCCCATACCCGAGTTTTTGCTTCAGCGACCACCAAAGCTGTATTTTGCTTGGCCAGCCGGGACTGATCAGCTGCCTCTGGAGTCCCACAGGCCAAAAAGGCCCGATAGGAATCCTTCTTCAGCTTGACGGCATCCCTCGCCGTTGATGTCCACCAACGGGTTCGGGGGTTGCCGCCACGACAGGACACACTAACCCCTCCACCACGATAAGGTGACGGCTTCCAGGAGGGGGAGAGAAGGGCAGAAAAGTACAAATAGGCAAGCACACATACTGTAACATAGATCAATAAGTACACTTTACAAAGCAAATCTGTGTATAGTGACAATAAAAGGCATTGTATTGTTTTTTATTGTTTTGTATTCTATTGATTGTATTGTATTCTGTTATTTCAAAAACACGGTAAACCAGCAACATTCAAGCAGTCAACACAGCATTTCCGGTTGGCTTATCTCCTGGCTTTGGTTGATGCTTTTTACATATATTTGTGACAATAAACTGAGATAAAGGGCATACACTCTGAAATTAGTATACCTGTTCCACAGTTGCAATAGGGACATGTTACACATATTGTTCCTTAGTAAGACTAAAAAACATCCTGACCTGTTTTTTTTCTATGCTTCTGTTCAGTCACTTGAAAAGTGTTCACTGTTCACTGTGTCTCTCACTCTCTTTTATCTCCAGATGTATCAGTGAGCCTGTTGTCCCTGCTGGTGACCACCTGTGGTCTGGCTTTATTCAGCGTCTCCCTATTTGTATCATGGAAGCTGTGCTGGGTACCTCTGAGTGGCCGATTTCTCCCAGATGTCCTCAAGGGGGTACATTTTCTGGGAGGGGACCAACAGCCTGTATTAATAGAGGTAAAGTGAAAGGAAGGTCTACTTGGCTATATAGCACACAAACAACAATAAATGTACCCTTTTGCCACAAATAATGGCTAACACCAAGTACCAAATAAATAAATACAACTCAAAAGGTTCACAAACGAAAAAACACTACAAGATATGTGGAAATCGTGAGGCACATCAGGCAGGATGACTGTCATTTTCTGGTAATGTTCCAGAAAATAATGGTCAATTTCCAGACTGTTCGACTTTAGGGGGATTCAAGTTGAGATTGTTTGGCAATTTTCCGAGGAAAGATTCGACCAAGCTGACTGCATTTGATGGAATTGTAATTCTAAACTTTACAGGTCGAACACCTTTGTAGACCCAGACTGATGAGCAGAACCCCATCTCCAGGAGAAATAACCTTATATTTTGGACACCAACACTGTTGTCAGTGTTTCACATGCTTTTCTTGTAACTGTTATGTTTTGGTTGGAGGTTTCGAAAAGTATCACTGTCAATTGTAATACAGTAAATGCAAATATTCGTATATCCAGGTGGATGGGGATGATAGGGAGTACAGTGAGGATGGCTGTATGAAGGAGCCATCAGGCCTCCCCATGGCTGTATCTGTCCCAGAGTCAGGTCTGAAGATCAGCCACACGTCACCTGACATCCCTCTGGAGACCCAGGCCAAAGTAGACCATATACAAGCCCACACCCTGGCCAGGGACAGGGTGCAAAGACAAATCACTGAACCCACGTCGTCAGTACGGTCAGTACACATAATTTCTGTGGTGATTCTGTAAAAATTTTAAAACAGAAGGAGATAATATTGTGTCAAATAAAATAACTGGGTGCAGAGCAGAAGCCTTTATATTATATCACATTGAAACAAATAATTGAATCATATCAAACATAGTAACATTGTCAATGCTCTATTATTAGTATTAAACTTCTATAAGCAATTCAGTGACAATTTAATCAATTTAAATGAATGGGATTCTGTGCTGGCTCCTTTAGCTTGCCAGATCTAAACTATGAAGACAGTCCCATCCGTTGGATAGCAGCTCCTCAGAACTCAATTTGTTACAGGGTCAAATTTGTTACAGGGTCAAATTTTAGTCCACAATAAACCTTTAAATTGTGTACAGCTATGAAATATTTGGATTACACAACAAAATTATACAACAGCTGGTGAACACAACTAGATGTAAAAAAAAAAAAAAACTTTGATGAGTGATGATTAATGAACAGATTCCTTTTAATGTTACCTTTCCTTACAGTCACAACTCCATCCGTCGTCAGATGAACCTGTCCAATCCAGACTTTAATCCGACTCAGTTCCAGCGCCAGGATAGTCTGACTGGTTTAGGACAGATCAAACCTGAGCTTTACAAGCAGCGCTCTGTGGACACGGATGATGGACGTAGGACAGACAACTGTGGACGTCTCAATATCATCCTTAAGTTTGACTTTGATCTGGAGCAGCTGATAGTTAAGATTCATAAGGCTCAAGATCTTCCTGCCAAGGACTTCTCTGGGACCTCGGATCCTTATGTCAAGATATACCTGCTGCCTGACCGTAAAACCAAGCACCAGACTAAGGTGCACCGCAAGACTCTCAACCCAATATTTGATGAGGTGTTTCTCTTTCCAGTGGCATACACCGAGCTGTCGAACAGAAAGCTGCACTTCAGTGTCTATGACTTTGATAGGTTCACTCGCCATGATTTGATTGGTCAAGTGGTGGTGGACAACTTCCTGGATCTTGCCGACTTCCCAAGAGAAACTAAATTGTGTCGGGACATCCAATATGTCACTTCGGTAAGATACAAATCTTTGTACTTTATTTGTCAATTGGTTAATCATTCTCTTAACGTTTTGATAATACTACCAGTCGCACGTCTTTTATTCTGTTATAATCAAGTTAAGTCAGAGCAACTTACTTCACCAATTTGTTTGAAGATTATATAGGCCAGGGGTATTCAATTTGGTCAAAAAGCATGTGGGATGTGAGATAGGCCATCTGCTGAAAATATCAAAAACGCCAAGATCATGATGTCCAGAGAGAACAGGAGCAGGAGATGTATCAATGGACATGTGTCTAATTTCCCCTGCAAATAGAACTCATCAGTGGTTTCAAGAGACAGAAACACTGAAATATACTTAGAGACAGTTAATGTTTAATGAAAGCTCTATGAATCCTTATGGGTGGTGACCCAGATATGACCAAACACAACACTTGAAATGGTGAGACAGAAACACACAGACATGATTTATATTCAATTATTCACTTGACTGTATCTATACCATTGGCACACTGTGTGATACAGTTAGGAGGTAAGTGCTGGTATTGTTAATACGAAGATCGTGTCATGTAAAAAAAATTGAATGATGATACTGGCTGTTCTATTACAAAACAATGCTGTTTTGGAGCCTGAAAGTGGAAGTTATCTCCATCTTAATTTGAATATTTTAGTTTGTTTTCAAAAGCATTTAATTATATACAATACAAAACTGTATAAAGTAAAACACTGTAGTTAGAAGACTGAATATGTTTGCATTTTATGCAGCATGCCCACTGTGTTTTGGAAGTGTGTCTGGTTTGTGTAGGTTTTAGAATGTGGCTTCATAATGCCATGAAAATAATCACTTCAAATAACGTGTTGATTTTCTTTTAACATCTTCCTCATTCTGCCTGCTGAATAAGGTCAAGAGAAATAGGTTAAAGCCTATTTTGAGGGTTAAAACGCTTGAGCTACAACTGTTCTGTCTCCTGCATCAAAGTGTGAGGAGCTCAAATTTTAAATATACTTTATATACTATATATACACAGTATAGTTCATCGTTTTTTTTTTTTGTTAACAGTTTGGGATTGTGTCTTGTTTCTGTAAACGTGTGCATAGACAGTAAAGATGATCAGGGAATCTGTCTTTCCCCAGCAGAAGTAGGTTACTTCCACGGAGATTGCAAGGAGGGACCCGTTCCTGGTCTCTAGACTATGTTCATTAATCATAGCCACAGGCACACAACAATCCTGTACTGGGCTGTAATTAACACATATGACTTGGCTGAACAGACCTACCATATACATACAGTATTTTAGTTTGGAGTGAATGAATTAGCCACACAAATGTTTCCATTTCACTTTTATGTATTTATGTGTTCACCATGATAAATCCAGCCATCCATCCATTCTGCTTATGTGTGCTGGAGCCTATGCTAGTTAACTTTGGGTGAGATGCGGGCTACACCCTGAAATGGTCACCAGCTAGTCACAGGGCACATTTAGACAAACAAGCCAAAAAAAAAAATCAATAAAAAAAACCGAAATGCTATAAAGCATTGCGGCAATATATCAATCCATCCATCCATTTTCTCGCGCTTATCTGAAGGTCGGGTCGTGGGGGCAGTAACTTTAGCAGGGATGCCCAGACCTCCCTCTGCCCAGCCACTTCATTCAGCTCTTCCGGGGGGTTCTAGAGGCGTTCCCAGGCCAGCCGAAAGACGTAGTCTCTCCAGCGTGTCCTGGGTCGTCCCGGGGGTCTCCTCCCGGTGGGACGTACCCGGAACACCTCACCATGGAGGCGTCCAGGAGGCATCCGAATCAGATTCCACAGCCACCTCATCTGGCTCCTCTCGATGTGGAGGAGCAGCGGCTCTACTCTGAGATCCTCCCGGATGACCGAGCTTCTCACCCTATCTCTAAGGGAGAGCCCGGACACCCTGCGGAGGAAACTCATTTTGGCCGCTTGTATCTGGGATCTTGTTCTTGCGGTCATGACACACAGCTCGTGACCATAGGTGAGGGTAGGAACGTAGAGCGGTAAATTGAGAGCTTCGCCTTTCGGCTTAGCTCCTTCTTCACCACAATGGACTGATACAAAGTCAGCATCACTGCAGACGCTGCACCAATCCGCATGTCGATCTCCCATTCCATTCTTCCCTCACTCGTGAACAAGACCCCAAGATACTTGAACTCCTCCACTTGGGGCAGGATCTCATCCCCGACCCGGAGAGGGCACGCCACCCTTTTCCCACTGAGGACCATGGTCTTAGATTTGGAGGTGCTGATTCTCATCCCAGCCGCTTCACACTTGGCTGCGAACTGCTCCAGTGAGAGTTGGAGATCACGGCCTGATGAAGCCAGCAGAACCACATCATCTGCAAAAAGCAGAGATGTAAAACTGAGGCCACCAAACCGGACCCCCTCTATGCCTCGGCTGCGCGTTGAAATTCTGTCCATAAAAGTTCAACAGAATCGGTGACAAAGGGCAGCCTTGGCGGAGTCCAACCCACACCGGAAACGAGTCCGACTTACTGCCAGATATGCGGACCAAACTCTGACTCCGGTCGTACGGGGACCGAACAGCCCATATCAGGGGGTTCTGTACCCCATACTCCCGAAGCACCCCCCCACAGGACCCCCCGAGGGACACGGTCGAACGCCTTCTCCAAGTAGACTGGTTGGGCGAACTCCGATGCACCCTTGAGGACCGTGCAGAGGGTGTCGAGCTGGTCCATTGTTCCACGGCCAGGAGGAAAAAAACACACTGGTCCTCCTGAATCTGAGAATCAACTTCCCGACGGACCCTCCTCTCCAGCACCCCTGAATCGACCTTGCCAGGGAGGCTGAGGAGTGTGATCCCCCCCTGTAGTTGGAACACACCCTGCGGTCCCCCTTCTTAAAAAGGGGGACCACCACCCCAGTCTGTCAATCCAGAGGCAATGTCCCCGATGTCCACGCAATGTTTCAGAGGCATGTCAACCAGGACAGCCCCACAACATCCAGAGCCATCCACCCCGGGGCCTTGCCACCGAGGAGCTTTTTAACCACCTCGATGACCTCAACCCCAGAGATAGGAGAGCCCGCGTCAGAGAACCCAGGCTCTGGGAAGGCGTGTCGGTGGAATTGAGGAAGTCTTCGAAGTATTCTCCCCACCGGCTCACAACGTCCCGAGTCGACGTCAGCAGTGCCCCATCCCCACTATACACAGTGTTGATGGTGCACTGTTTCCCCCTCCTGAGACGCCAGATGTAGGTCCAGAATTTCCTCAAAGTCTTTCTCCATGGCCTCACCGAACTCATCCCATACCCGGGTTTTTGCTTCAGCGACCACCAAAGCTGCATTCCGCTTGGCCAGCCGGTACCCATCAGCTGTCTCAGGATTCCCACTGGCCAAAAAGGCTCGATGGGACTCTTTCTTCAGCTTCACGGCATCCCTCACCAACGGGTGCGGGGATTGCTGCCACAACAGGCACCGACCACCTTACGGCCACAGCTCCGGTGGGCCGCCTCAGCAATGGATCCGCGGAATATGGTACACTCGGACTCGATGTCCTCCGCCTCCCCTGGAAAATGAGCAAAGTTCTGTCAGAGGTGGGAGTTGAAACTCCTTCTGACAGGGGATTCTGCCAGATGTTCCCAGCAGACCCTCACAATACGTTTGGGCCTGCCACATCAGACTGGCATCTTCCGCCAGCATCGGAGCCAACTCACCACCAGGTGGTGATCAGTTGACAGCTCCGCCCCTCTCTTCACCCGAGTGTCCAAGACATGCGGCCGCAAGTCCGATGACACGACCACAAAGTCGATCATCGAACTACGACCTACGGTGTCCTGGTGCCAAGTGCACGTGTGGACACCCTTATGCTTGAACATGGTATTCGTTATGGAGAATCCGTGATGAGCACAGAAGTCCAGTAACACAACACCGCTCAGGTTCTGATCAGGCGGGCTGTTCCTCCAAATCATGCCCTTCCAGGTCTCACTGTCATTGCCCACGTGAGCATCGATGTCCCCCTGCAGAACGATGGTGCATAGGCACAAACAACAGTTAGGACCCGTCCCCCCACCCGAAGGCGGAGGGAGGCTACCCACCGGGGTGAACCTCAACGTACAGGCACCGAGCCGAGGGGCAATAAGTATACCCACACATGCTCGGCGCCTCTCACCGTGGGCAACTCCACAGTGGAAGAGAGTCCAACCCCTCTCCAGAGGACTAGTACCAGAGCCCACGCTGTGTGTGGAGGTGAATCCGACTATATCTCGTCGGAATTTCTCGACCTCACACACCAGCTCGGGCTCCTTCCCTGCCAGAGAGGTGACATTCCACGTCCCGAGAGCCAGCTTCTGTAGCCTGTGTGGAAAATGTGAAACATAGTTATCTATCTCGCTTCACTTATGTGGGCACACATTTGTGGGCCTCAGAGGTGCAGTACCATGGAAAAGGGGCTTAAGAGACCAAAACATGGTACCGATCAATTATTTTGATTCCAAAAGTACCTGAACCAAATTGTATGGCTCTGTGGGTGTGGGTCAAAAACACACAGTGTGTGACAAAGCAAAGAGGGGAATGACTGAGAAAATGTAATGAATCTAAATAGACAGTCAAAGTCTGTCATAGGAAAAGAAACTTGATGAACGAACCTTCCTTTTCCCCAGGGAAGGAAGGTGTTAGCATTACAATTGCAGAAGATGAACTGTCCTCTATCACTCTGCTTCATTGCTGTGCTTCGAGTTGAATTTCATTGGCTGAGCATATGTAACCATAATATTGACCACAGGTCTTGACTTGAGTGCTCAAAAGAGCAGTGACCAGCACTCTGTAGTCTGAGGCAAGCTGAATGGGTGTTTGTGTAGGAGGATATCACATTATGTGAGGAGTGCTAAATGGCAGGCTGATCAGTTTATGCTTGCCTGTTTACGTTTGGGCACACATTTGTATGTGTTTTCCATTTACGATGTACTGTATAGACAGGTACTGGCACGATTTCAATTGATAATAAATACATTTTCATAAACGGCTGGTGTACTTCACACCATTTATTGGGCCCTGTATCAAGAATGTATCCTTTTAAACATTGATGTCTAGTCAGTAGAGGGCATTAGGGCGCTGCCCCAATGCTGCTGAGTCCCCTTGAAAATGACAAAAGTAGATGAAATGAAAGAAAGGAAATTAAAATAAGATATTATTTTAAAAATATTATGAATTATATCTATGTTTTGATGAGTAGGATAAATAATAAAATTGATTAATTTATTGCTGTTTAGTGCGCTGAGACATTAGCTGTTGACTCTCGTTGTTACATGCATGGTGGGGCCATGTAGAATAAGAACGATATTGCTGTGGTATGGCGTCCATCAGCCAATAACTTTTAAATTACCGATTACAAGTAAACATTTACACTGTGTTCACGCATGGCTCTCTGGTCAAGACAATGCAGAATATTAACAGTGGTCTATAGACATGATTAGCCAAAGTTTACCTAGCATTTCACTCTGGTTCAGTTTCTTTTTTACAAAATCCTCACACAAGCAAAATGTGTCTCAACAAACCCTATGAGATTTTTATTTTCTTATAGTTCAGTGGTGGGTGAAGGAATGTAAACATAAAAAATGTTTGGAGTATAGACTGAGAGAAACTAAGTGGCACTATAAACATAACATGGGGCAAAATTTACCATTTTTTTCATAACTTACATAACAGCAAATAAAGTGAAAACAAGAGAACAACACGCTACTAGTAATTACATCACTGGTTTGTTTAAGACCCTTCCGGGACCACTGAGCGGACCAGTTAATTTAGTCCACACCGGAGTTTGATTCCTGTTTGCACACCTGACCAGACAAACTACACTTTAAGTATAAAGCAAACCTCAGCTCAAATTGACTAAAAAGAGCTAACTAGTTGCAAAAGACATGCCATATCAGATGCAAGTAGGCGCTACTTCAGCAACTCGTTAGATTCTGGGACTTGCTAATGTGTGTGTGCGCGCCTGTAGAGTTCAATTCTTCTCAGCATGAGAAGGAACATTTATTGATGTCTTATGTCAAGTAATGGTCTTCCAGCCATACACAGCACTACATCTGACCTTTAGCTACACTTTCTAGTTTATTAGTCACTCGACAGGCGGATCGGTGCAGCGTCTGCAGTGATGCGGACTTTGTATCGGTCCGTTGTGGTAAAGAAGGAGCTAAGCCGAAAGGCGAAGCTCTCAATTTACCGGTCGATCTACGTTCCTACCCTCACCTATGGTCACGAGCTGTGGGTCGTGACCGAAAGAACAATATCCCGGATACAAGCGGCCGAAATGACTTTCCTCTGCAGGGTGTCCGGGCTCTCCCTTAGAGATAGGGTGAGAAGCTCGGTCATCCGGGAGGATCTCAGAGTAGAGTCGCTGCTCCTCCACATCGATAGGAGCCAGATGAGGTGGCTGGGGCATCTGATTCCGATGCCTCCCGGATACCACCCTGGTGAGGTGTTCCGGGCACGCCCCACTGGGAGGAGACCCAGGACACGACCCAGGACACGCTGGAGAGACTACATCCTTCGGCTGACCTGGGATCGCCTCGGCATCCCCCCGGAAGAGATGGATGAAGTGGCTGGGGAGAGGGAAGTCTGGGCGTCCCTGCTAAAGCTACTGTCCGCGCAACCCGACCTCGGATAATTGGTAGAAAATGGATGGATGGATAGTTTATTTGAAGGAACTATGGTTTGCAAAATTAGTTATAAAATTATTAAACTTATTCTGGCTTCCTCACACATTAAACAAAATTGCATGTGCAGGTTAATAGTTGCAATGTAAGTGGGAATGAGGACCAAAAAACAAATTTATTCATGGATGCAACATCATATCACAGTTGTACATTTTTAACAAGTGTAACTAATTAAACAAAATTGACACACTGATTAAATTACTTGACGTTTTACATAGTGAAATGACTGATTTTGGTTATCATGCTAACAATAAGACTGACTACTTCTCAGATTGAAGAGGAATTAAAATAAAACATATATATTTGTTTTCAGGATAACGTGGACCTGGGAGAGCTGATGTTCTCATTGTGCTATCTTCCCACGGCTGGCAGGCTCACCATCACCATGATCAAAGCCAGAAATCTCAAAGCCATGGACATCACAGGTGCTTCAGGTGGGTTGTCATTGATGCTTCATTCAGTCACATATGAAATATTCCAAAGGTGTGTTAAAGCTCTTAGTTTTTCATTACATAGATCATGTCTGCTTCAGTGCTATTGTTGTCCATTGACTATTAGGCCTCATCGGACTTGCTTCTCCCATAGATCCATATGTAAAGGTGTCGCTGATGTGTGAGGGCCGTAGGCTAAAGAAGAGGAAGACATCAACCAAGCGCAACACTCTAAACCCAGTTTACAATGAAGCCATCGTCTTTGATGTCCCCCCAGAAAACATCAACCAAATAAGTCTACTTATAGCCGTCATGGACTATGATCTGTCAGTTAGTTACCTATACGGCGCTCCTCTGCTGAGCAATTCTGAGTTTCAACACTTTGCTTTTATGCTTATTACCGTAGGGTTGGACATAACGAAATCATCGGCGTGTGCAGGGTGGGTAATGAGGCTGACACTCTGGGACGAGATCACTGGAGTGAGATGTTGACATATCCACGCAAGCCTGTCGCACATTGGCACCCGCTAATAGAGGTATGGCAATTTATATACAGTATTAGGGCTTTAGGGCCAAACTGAACCATTGAGAAACAGAGAATGTGTAAAAAATACTGTTTCCTAAGTTGTTTACTGTCATGATATTGATGTTTGAAATGAATAATTTCAGGTTTAAGATTATAAATATACAAACAAAAAAGAAACAAATCCTACTTATCGATGCACTGCATGATAGGTTTTCTTATTCTATGGCATCATGTTGTGTTGCTCTTTCAGGTTTAAAAATGCAGAAACAGCAACAATATAACAATGCATAGCTTTCATTTATAGTTGCCTTGTTTTTTTTTGTGATTTCCAAAAAAAGTAAAAAACATATAGTGAGATTTTTATATCTCCCCAGATGATTGGTATGCAACAATCTACAAAACAAAGTAAAAACATGTAGCCTTAAATAAAAAGTTGAGCATTTATTTGTACTATTAAATAGGCTTTACACGATCAGGATTTTTGGGGCCGATTACCGATCAGCGAGTTTAAAAAAACGATAACCGATCACCGATCCGATCATAAGATGGAGGAATGTGTCTATTTGAATGACCTGTTCATTTACTGTATATACTTGTGAACTTAATTGCTCCAAAAATTATATTTACAATAAATAATGTATTTGTGTTCCTCTATTTATGCCAGTGAGGCATAGTGACAGATAGAACAAATGAATGGTCTTCTATGAGATGGCAGGAAGTAAATACAGTAATTAATGTATCCACTTGTAAGTAATTACTGTAATTAAATTACTTTATTTTTAATTAAATTACTTCACCCACACCGAAACTTTAGAGCATGATTTGACAGAACGACGGTATGTTTACGTCCAACCGTTCGTGCTACTGCTAGCTTGCAAGGCTAAATAACACTTTATTACCTGCTTGTGAGCTGTATTGTATTAAAAGTATGTGAACATACCTCAAGCAAGCCTTAAACGAAGGTCCTCTCCTGTCCTGAGCATCGGTGGCCACCAACACACTTTTTTCCCCATTTTGTCCTCATAATATAGACGGCGCGATTCACTCTTGTTGTCGTCGCCACGGTAATGTGTGTATCCGTTCTCATTTGAGTTGACAAGATAAAGCCCAATGATCGTAAAAAATGGGATGCGGTGATATTGGAATACAACATTTTATTGCAGTAGTCTGACAGTGCAATTGTGAAAGAGCAAATTTGTCTTGTAGTTTGCATTGTTGTCTGTCCCACACCGCCGATGTTTTTTGGGGGATTTTTTAAAAATAACTTCTTTGGCCGTCAGATATTTACAGTACTACGTCAAAAGACACTGACAAGGCTAAAAATAAACTAGCTTTTGGATTCAAATATACTGTGCACGCGGCGACGCGGAGTTAATGTCTTTTGCGGAGCCGATCAATGACGTCATTGATCGGATCGGCGAATTATGACATTAAAGCCGATCAGCATAAAATGCTAAATATTGGCCGATACCGATCAGCCCCATCAAATCGGTGTAAAGTCTACTATTAAAATAAAGTTAGAAACAGTACAACATGGCGGCACAGTGTACGACTGGTTAGAGCGTCTGCCTCACAATTCTGAGGACCGGGGTTCAATCCCCTGCCCCGCCTGTGTGGAGTTTGCATGTTCTCCCCGTGCCTGCGTGGGTTTTCTCCGGGCACTCTGGTTTCCTCCCACATCCCAAAAACATGCATGGTAGGTTAATTGACGAATCTACATTGCCCGTAGGTGTGAATGTGAGTGTCAATGGTTGTTCTGACGCTCTAACCAGTCGCCCACCGTGCCGCCGTTTGTTAACATCATATTTTCTTATTTTACTGCAAATACATTTATAGGATTTAGATAATCCCACCAGGATCTTATCATTACTTGTTAAATACACACTCTAGAAGTAAACGAAGCACGAAGCTGTCACTCTGCGTTGAGCTGCTGTGATGGTTGGATGTCAGTGATAAAGTAAGATGAGCTCACATGTTTGTCTCTAGGGCTTTTGTGTCGCGCAACACCACACTCACTCCCTCTCCACTAGCAGTGTACTCTCGGAGCCCATTAGCTCTAGCACTGGACTAAGATCCGGGCTAATGGCTTATTTGTGTTTCTTGAAAAGATTTACACACAACTCCTCAGGCTCCACTGTGCATATCAAGCCGACATTTTAATTGTTGTCTTAGCGTGATTATTAAGTAACATGATGTATTTGCTCTTAACCCCTACATTCCAACTAAATGCCTCATTCTAACCCAAATATGCAATGTGGATAATTCAATCCTCCTGAGGCAGAAAAGTTGTTTAATGTAAAATCATCAATAATGGGAGCATTAGCAACTCCATTTAACTATTATGATGTAATTACCATCATTCTCTCAGACCAGCTTTTGAGGGATTTAAAAAGTCTACATAGTGATATTGCAATTCACTCTCCTTCATTACGAAAGAGAATGAAAGCGGCTGACCAGACAGTCTGGTCCTGATCTAAAAAACAAATCAGGAGTCTTCTAAACGTCTTCTTTGAGAGCTCTAGTTGTGAAGGTGGATGTGAAAGATTATGCAATGTGTCTGTTGGAATATACTGTTTCATTCAGGCAGTCATCATAATGAATGGACTAATTATTATATCGTCGACATAAACATAGCATGTAAAGTTAAGGAAATAGGTGTTTGGTAGAATATTTCTTTCTTGTAACAATGCTTCTTGGCAATGAATCTTGAATCTTGCTTTGAACTTCTCATACCACCAGGTGAGCACGGACACTGCACCAGGGGTCAGTTGGTGTCGGCAGTAAATGGATTTATAATGTCATACAATGTAATGTGAAGTTACCAATGACCTAGTGTGGCTTTGTCAAACCGCATTTCCAACACGTCTTCGCATGCGCTTGTCGACACTTCCAAGACTTTCAACAATTGTAAAGAAAAAAGTGTGGTACTAATTTATTCATTCAGGAAAATGTCAAGATATAATACATCGGATAAGCCTAATTTGATAAGTGGAACTGACGGTAGCTCATCTTCTTCATGTACAGAAGCGCTGGACAGTGCGGTTTGACAAGAAGCTTGTTTCCATCAGCAACATCGCCCTCCCCATTGACGATTGTATTTCATATGTTAAGCTCTACCACCCATTTTTCTAACTTTTGTCAGCACCTCCTCACCCCCGTTTGAGTGACTTAATGGCAATAGGTCCTTTACAACTGACTGGTTATGCTGTGGGACCGCGCTGCCTGATCCATTGCTGCATGGGGATTAGCTGACTCTATATTCACATTTTTAGCAGGAGCCCCTTGACAATATTTAAATCCAACTCAAAAACTCTCACCAAAGCCAAAAGTAGCACTTGTAGAAAACTATTAAGATAATTAAAAGTCTGACCAGTGCTGGGTATCCTGCTTTAGTTACATATTAGCAGGACTGAAGTTATATCACAATGAAATAAAGAGGTTCAATTATTGAGACTCCTCTATAACATTCCATTACAACAGTTAACATAATATTCGTCAGTTTGAAGTGTTTAAAATGTCAATGTTTAGAACAGCGATACCTGGTGCTCAACTTGAAGCCATTTTCCCAGTGGCTGCTGTCGTTGTCTGGGAGAGCCAGAAGGTCCTCTCCTCGATGTGGGGTAGCGCTCTGTCCCAGAAGATGTGAGTCCATGGCATAGCCCCTCATTTCATTTAGGTTTATGGTCAGGCAGTTTCTTGGCAGTGGAAGGCCAGACATCATTTTCTGCCAAGCTAAAGATAGCCTGAAAATTGGAAAACAACCATAACCCTTATAGCCTGGTTGTGAGGTATAGTGATTCAAAAAGAACATTGATATTTATTGTATTGTGTTCCCCACCTCCAAACCCAGTATTAGGAAACTAAAATCAATCGATCTAATTCATCAAACTTTCTTAAATCCAAATTTTACACTTGTGAAGCATTTCAGACTGCATGTTTTCCATTGATCCACTTTGTACATGGTCTGTTCTCATCAGGGCTGCTCATTAGGGTTTATCCCCGCTGACCAATTGGCAGTCAATCGTTGGGCGCAGAAAGAAAAAACAAACATTAACACTCACATTTACACCGATTGACAATTTTGAGTCTTTAAACAATCTAACATGCATGCTTTTAGAATATGATAGAGTACCCAGAGAAAACGTACACAAACACCGGAAGAACATGCAAACTCCACACAGGGGGCCTGAGCTGAGATTCAAACGCAGAACCACTCAAATGTGAGGCATACATGCTAACCACGATCAATACAATATACATTATAACATAATATTACAACAATTTGAAATAATAATTTTACAGATCAAGTAATTAAGTCCCATGCTCAAAATCCGCTGATACTACAAAATAAAAATCCTGTAACAGTGTTTCCAATTACACCTCTGCTGGTTTCATGGCGCAACAATGATCATCTGAGAATAAGTCTCTTCAGTCATGGTCAGAAATGCATACACACAATAATTTGATAACGACAAAAGGGTCACCAGGGTCACGGTTAGGTTATTTGAAGGTGAGGAAGGCAAAGCAAAAACATGGAGGACCCAAATGCAAGGAAGCAGGGAGGCAAGGCATGTGTCTCCCAAAAATTATATTTAATCTCCAAAAAAGGGCAAACAAAGAACATGGATAAAGCAAACTAAACAAAGTCCCACAATAGATAACCAAAGTAACAAAGAAACACCCGAATAAACCAAAAATGGAAACAAAACCTGACTGGTAACTAAGACGTGGCACAGACAGAGACAATGACAATGAACTGACAAGAAGTGAAAGAAACCAGGGAACTAAATACAAACAGATTGACGAGACAACAAGGAACGCCTGGACAAGACACGAGCGGCCGGAGGGAGCTGATTGGTCGACACAAGGTAGAACGTTGATGAGAACAGGTGGCCACAATAACTAAATGAGCACACATGAACAACATGGAACACAGGAAAACATGAAACTAAACTAAACACAACCCAACACAAAACATAGACCGTGACAACCAGAGTCATTTTAAAACCAGTTTTGATGTTATTGAGGAAAAAGCAAAGGGTGGAAAGGGAGGCAGAATCTTGTTTGCTTCCATTTGTCACATGAATGTGTGGCTAAATTAAAAGGACAGGTTTTGCCAGCACTTCGAAATAATTTGAAAGGAATCTTTGAAAGGAGCATGGGTATCTCACCTTTTACAGGACCTAACATAATCATATGGCACCAGAGTCAACTCTATTCACAGAAAATCTGAACTCCACACAGACTGTCATTAATATGATTTCCAACTACAGTATTTAAAAGATTTTCACATGTGCATTTTTCCGCAACTAACTGCATCATTCTTGTCTTCTTTGTTTGTGGTGAATCAGTGGGTTGGACAGGGAGCAGCAGGCAATGGAAGTCAAGGCGGATCCATCAATTCTCTGAAGGCACCACCCTCACCATGAACACACACACACAAACAAATACACGCACATGCACACATGTACCCAAAGACTCAGGTTGGTAGAATAATGAAGAATGGACCTGTAAAAGTACCCCGAAGGCTTATCCCTACTTTTTTCTTACTTCTAAAAAAAACCAAAAAAAAACAACATTAACATTCCAACTGAACTGCTACGGTATATAGTGTCATTATTTTAGCTGTTCCTAACAGTATTAATATTTTGAAAATAACTTTTGTGGAAGATGCAACTTTAGTTGTGATTGATGAGCTAGCATATATTTTCTCAACCGTAAGGCTTATAAAGTGAAGGTTGGTTCAACAGAAATGTCAGCGATTCCAAGTGAAAATATTAGTTTTTCCATTCAGCTTTCTCATATGGTTCTTCTTTTATCTAAATATAAATTAATGTATTTGCTTCAAGAATATGTCAAGAGGCTAACAAAGAATATAACTTTTTTTTTTTCCTAACAATTTAAGTAGCATTTTTCCCAGTGTGTGGTCCCAAAACAGAAAATAGAAGCATAGTAGAGAAATATTGATTTGGTGTGTTTTCAGAGAAGTGATCCCTTTTCTTGCAATTATTGCTATTTGTTATGATCAAACAGTGTATCTATGTACAGTTTTTATGTAGTATATTTTGCTTGGGAGCAGTTTAATAAACCATCTTAATTTAGGATATAACCCCATATACAGTAAATAAAAAAATAAAAAATATTACCACAATGATTGGTTAATTCACATATTATCCTGCGATGTCTTTGCAACATACTGTAGACATAATTGAATTTGGGTTTGGAGAGACCCTTGGATCAGACCTTAGATTAATAATAATAATAATAACTCATAATAAAACAGTGCAAGAATTGTTGACAATGCTGTTTTTCTTTAAAGTGAGGCCACACCTTGTTGTATTTTTAAGTCTGTTTTATATTTAGTTTTTGAAAAGTGTTTTGGACACGGTCACAAGTAGCAGTGATGATTTGTATCTGTCAATTAAATGCATGCATTCGGCTTAATTGAGTTTTGCCAAAAGCTTTGTTTCTGTCAGTCCAATATGTAAACACAATCTGACCTGGTTAAAATGTCCTTTCAGTTGTTATTAATAAATAATTTCTTTATGGATGGATGGGTTTATGTGTCATAGAAATGGGAAATCTTTTGAAAACATATCTGAAATATACCCCAGCTCGCACCTGCTCTGCGGGTGCTCCCTACTGTGATCAAGAGATTTGAGGAACTTGTGACACCACACAATAGAATCACGTTCTTTACACGTGGTGGTATCGAAGGTGATGCAGGTACAGACACCGGATCCCATAGCAACAGAAATCTTCAAATATTCTGGTCTGGGATATCTACTGCAACTTGTGCCATTAAACATTGCAACCTTACGCTTGTTGTCACACAATAGCTTTTTAAGTGCCACATTTCCAGACTCTGAGGTCCGATTAAAACTTACTATAGTAAAATATATCTGCAATAAAAACGATATATATTTTTTTTAACGTATAGCAGAATCAGAATCCTGATTCTGCTTTCCTGACCAAACGCACAAGGAATTTGTCTCTTGTAGTTGGCTTGGAGCATCGGTGTAATTTATGAGGGGAACACGGGGAACATGTCCCCTGCCGTTTTTCAGGTTGTTTTTGTTCCCTGCAGTTTTTATACTGGTCAAAAACAATGTAACACGATAAATAACGGCGATAGAATGAAGGTGACAGAGCAAGAGCTATGACCACGCGGAAAACTGCCGGCCATAAGAGCAGTTCATTGGCCTGTTGTGTAAATGACACTTGGCTGGCACAATCACATAGTTTAGAAGCTTTAACACGCTGACGTCAGATGATTCAATTCAAGGGAGAGAGCCGTTCAACTGCCTGGACGGGGGGCACTGTCAGTCCACTAGAGTCGTTGGGTGGAAACTACCTCATTAATATTCCATTCAGTTGTAAAGCGGTCATCAAGTTACCTAATGGTCAAGAAGGCCGTGAATTATTGAGTTTCTTTGGAATGGATGTATGGATATGGGATGGATTGTAAATTGGAGATAGTGAATGTTGTAAGCCCCCCTCCTCTGTTAAGCGATGGTTTTTCCACCTTTTTGTATATGACCTCTCCCACCCATCTTTCAAACCATCTGTCTTCCCTGTCCAAATTATAAAAATGTTTGTCCTCAAAAGAGTGCTTGTTTCTCTTAGAGGTGCGGGTGAAGCAAAGCAAAGCAAATGTATTTATTTAGCGCATTTCATACACAAGGTAACTCAATGTGCTTTACATGATTAAAAGCATTTGAAAACAAAGACACAAAAACAGCTTATAAACATTTTTAAAAAGAGGGGGGGAAATACACACACACACACACACACACGCACACACTATCAATAGGTCTGGTCAGCAAACAGCTTCTTCATTCAGTCATTAATTTTTATTTGACGTTTATGCTCCGATTTTTTTTTTTTTAATCAGAAGTTACGGACCAGTTATTCTTTACTTTAGTAGTTTTTTCACTGAGTACTGTCTCACTCTTACGCAAATACTGTAAATATTTGGAGGACTGCTTTTTACTTTTACTCGAGACATATTATTCTAAAGTAATAGTACTCTTCCTTGAGTGCAATATTTTGCTACTCTACCCACCTTTGGCAGTGTTTGAAAAACAGGTGGAATGGCAGCAAAGCGGAGGAACAGGCAGTGACAGGACAGTGACAGCTAGGGAGTGTCTGCATGGGGCAAGCGGAAGAAAAGGTAAGTTGGAGTTCTAAGCAATGTGTTCATGAACAGGCACTTATGTCTCTGAAATACGAGCAAGCTTCTTCAGTTCATGCAACAAGGCCTTTTTTAGGACGCACTTGCCAGTGTTTGTGTGAAAAACGCACCTATTTATGCTCCAAATTAGAGGCATGCCCTACACCACATATGGAATCATTCTTTTGAAATCCGAAAAAAGGGGGAGAGCCATTAAGCGGCCTGGCCGAGAGGACATTGTCCGTCCACCTTAGACATTGGGTGGAAACTCCCTCATTAATATTCTATTCAGTTGTAAAGTGGCCGTGGAGTTACCTAATGGTTAAGGCAGCCGTGCTGTTTGGAGGCAGAATTATTGAGTTTCTTTGGAATGGACGAAAGGACAGTATTGTGAGTGGTGATAGGTGATGTTTTAAGCCCCCGCTTCTGTGAAACAATGGTTTTTCCATCTTTGTGTATATGGCCTCTCTCACCTCTCTTTTAAACCATCTGTCTTCCCTGTCCAGAATATACACATTTTTGTCCTCAAAAGAGTGCTGTTTATCTTGGGGGCGCAGGGAGGCAGCTGAGTCTTGACCCGAGGAGTTTGTTGTCTGCTCAGTGGTTGCTTGTTTTTCCCAATGTATATATCTGTGCATTCCTCACTGCACTTGACCGCATACACCAGATTGCGTTTCTGCGTGTCTGGTGTTGTCCCAGCCTTTGTCTATTTTGAGACGACAGTTATGTAAACTGAGAAGTTACCATCGTTATTCACCAGGGATGGAAAAATCTCATGTCAAAATACGATTGCATCTATGCAAGTGCTTCCCTCAGTCTGATTTCTATTTGTTGCTCTTTATTCAAACACTATTGTTAGGATATCTGAAATATAAACAGAATGTAAAAAACAAATAATAATAAATAAATTGTATGGAAACTTATGGGACACCCTGTATTTGTGGGTTTTATGGGTGTGCTGTTTTAGGAAAGTTTGCTAATTTAAATTCAATCCAATGCAAACATGTTTTTAATATAATGAACAAGACTTCCCATTAAGTCCATCTTTAAGCGATACCCATAACACATACTGTAATTGTCTGGATTCATATTGGTTATTGGTAAGTATTACCTTGTCGTCATGGGCTATTGTATATTTTAACAGTTTGGCCTTAACAACATTAACTTCCTGAAAATTACCTCGTTTTAAATAAGCCTTTTCAATATGCAGTGACACAGCAATGGACTATGATGCATTTACACAGTCTATATGTACAGGGTGACTGAAAAGTAACTCCCTATTTTTTGGGGCGTAATTTTTTGTTTTGTTTTGTTTAAGAATATTTCATGAATTGGACAATTAACTGCAATAACTGTAAAAAAACAACAACTGATTTTTAAAATAACGACTTTAGAAGGAATTGAAGGGCAAATACAAGAAGCCCATTTCGAATTGTAAATAAAACTCCATGCTATACGCTTTCTTACCTTAATCATTTCTTGTAAGAATGATAGTTCAGAAATAAACTACTTTAAATAGGTACTGGAAAATAGGGGCCGGCACGGTGAAGAACTGGTTAGCACATCTGCCTCACAGTTCTGAGGACCTAGGTTTAAAATCCGGCCTTGCCTGCGTGGGTTTTTGCTGGTGTACTCCGGTTTCGTCCGACATTCCAAAAACATGCAAGGTAGGTTAATTAAAGACTCTAAATTGCACACAGGTGTGAATGTGAGTATAAATGGTTGTTTGCTTATATGTGCACTGCGATTGACTGGCGACCAGTTCAGGGTGTACCCCGCCTCTCGCCCAGAGTCAGCTGGGATAGGATCCAGCACGCCCACGATCGTAGTGAGGATAAGCGGTGCAGAAAATGGATGGATGCTTTTATTCAATGTGGTGCTGATGAGTCACACAAGGAAAATGGGAGCACTTTTGGCTTGTAGAAGAAGTTGGTCAAATTGAGCAACCACAGGGAAGTACACAATTGTATGTAACGCAGCTGATAAGGGAAATGGATGGATGGATGAAAAATAGGGAGTTACTTTTCAGTCACCCTGTATATTGATGGACCAGAAAGTTAGGGCTTGTCAATAATCTCAGTGGTGTCATACTGTCATCTATGATGATACGTTACAATTTTGATGTGGGAATGTTATCACACATTAGCATTTTTGCTCATTGCACAGTTGGAACCAACAAAACCAACAGCACAGTTGAAACGATTCCTCATGATGTCACTCAATTTACTCTGCTTCTTTTCCATGTAAGCCTGCATCCTCCTCTCGAACACCAACTGCCCTCATGTCTTCCCTCACGACATCCATCAACCTTCTCTTTGGTCTTCCTCTAGCTCTCTTGCCTGGCAGCTCAATCATCATCATCCTTCTACCAATATACTCACTATTTCTCCTCTGGACGTGTCCAAACCATCGAAGTCTGCTCTCTCTAACTTTGTCTCCAAAACATCGAACCTTGGCTGTCCCTCTGATGAGCTCATTTTTAATTTTATCCAACCTGGTCACTCCGAGAGCGAACCTCAACGTCTTCATTTCCGCCACCACCAGCTCTGCTTCCTGTTGTTTCTTCAGTGCCACTGTCGCTAATCCGTACATCATGGCTGGCCTCACCACTGTTTTATAAACTTTGCCCTTATCCAAGCAGAGACTCTTCTGTCACATAACACACCTGACACCTTCCTCCACCTGTTCCAACCTGCTTGTACCCGTTTCTCCACTTCCTGACCACACTCACCATTGCTCTGGATGGATGGAAAGTCCTCCACCCTTGCTATCTCTTCTCTCTGTAGCCACACTCTTTCCCCACCACCCCTCTCATTCATGCACATATATTCTGTCTTACTTTGGCTAATCTTCATTCCTCTGCTTTCCAGTGCATGCCTCCATCTTTCTAACTGTTCCTCCACCTGCTCCCTGCTTTCACTGCAGATCACAATGCCATCTGCAAACATCATGGTCCGCGGGGATTCCAGTCTAACCTCATATGTCAGCCTATCCATCACCACTGCAAACAGGAAAGGGCACAGGGCTGATCCCTGATGCAGTCCCACCTCCACCTTAAATTTGTCTGTCATACCTACAGCACCTGCTGCCCTCGTACATGTCCTGTATTATTCTAACATACTTCTCTGCCACTCCAGTCTTCCGCATGCAGTACCACAGTTCCACTCTGGCGACTCTGTCATAGGCTTTTCTCTAGATTTACAAAGACACAATGTAGCTCCTTCTGACCTTCTCTGTACTTTTCCATCAACATCCTCAGGAATATCATCAGGACCAACTGCCTTTTCCATTTTTCATCCTCTTTAATGCCTTTCTAACTTCCTCCTTACTAATCATTGCCACTTCCTGGTGCACCACTCTTGCCTCCTCTATTCTCCCTTCTCTCTCATTTTCCTCATTCATCAACTCCTCAAAGTATTATATATATATCTATCTCGCACACGACTGGCACCAGTCAACATATTTCCATCTCTATCCATAATCACCCTAACCTGCTGCACATCCTCCCCATCTCTGTCCCTCTGTCTGGCCAGCCTGTATAGATCATTTTCTCCTTCTTTAGTGTCCAACCTGGCATACATGTCATCCTATGCCTCTTGTTTGGCCTTTGCCACCTCTACCTTTGCCCTATGTCGCATCTCAATGTACTCCTTTCGCTTCTCCTCGGTCCTCTCAGTGTCCCACTTCTTAGCTAACCTTTTTCCTTGTATGATTTCCTGTACTGTGAGGTTCCACCACCAAGTCTCCTTCTCTCGTTTCCTGCCAGAAGATACACCAAGTACTCTCCTGCCTGCCTCTCTGATCACCTTTGCTGCAGTAGTCCAGTCTTCTGGAAGCTCCTCCTGTCCACCGAGAGCCTGTCTCACCTCTTCCCGAAAAGCTGCACAACACTCGTCCTGTCTCAGCTTCCACCACATGGTTCTCTGCTCTGCCTTTGTCTTCCTAATATTCCTCCCCACCACCAACCCTACTTTACAGTCGGTAACCTCCTTCAGATTACATCGTCTGCACAAAATGTAATCCACCTGCGTGCTTCTACCTCCGCTCTTGCAGGTCACCTTATGTTCCTGCCTCTTCTGGGGAAAAAAAGTGTTCACTCCAGCCATTTGCATCCTTTTTGCAAAGTCTACCACCATTTGTACCTCCAAGTTCCTTTCCCTTCATCTAGCTCCTTCCAGAATTTCTCTTTCACCTCTAGGTCACATCCTACCTGTGGGGCATAGCCACTAATCACATTATATATAACACCAGACATTCTTAGCCAACTCTTCTTTTAAAATAACCCCAACTCCATTTCTCTTCCCATCTACACCATGGTAAAATAATTTAAACCCTGCCCCTAAACTTCTAGCCTTACTGCCTTTCCACCTGGTCTCCTGAACACACAATATATCAACCTTTCTCCTAATCATCATGTCAACCAACTCCCGAGATTTTCCTGTCATCGTCCCCACATTCAGTTCTAGGCTGTGTGCTTTCCTCTTCTCTTTTTGCCGAAGAACGTTCTTTCCACCTCTTCTTCCTCTTCGACTTTGACCCACAGTAGTTGAATTTCCACCGGCGCCGTCAACCTGCAGGGCGGCGGACGTTGTTAACCCGGGCCACGACCGATCCGGTATGGAATTCTTTGTTTGGCAAAGTTTTAAGCCGGATGCCCATCCTGACGCAACCCTCTGCATTTATCCGGGCTTGGGACCGGCCTACAGTTTGCACTGGCTTGTGCCCCCCATAGGGCTGCATTCTCAGTATGAATGTATAAGTATTACTTATAATGTCTGGACATGCTCTTGCTGAGACAACGGATGGTCGGGGACCCTCCCCCAGGGACCAGGGCATTAGTCAACTCCTGGACAGTCTGTGGTGTGATATGGCGGCTGTGAATTCAACAATACATGATGTCCCAGAAGTGCACCAATGGAATCAGGTCAGGGGAACAAGCGGCCAGGCAATTGCATGAATGCCTGTATCATCTAGAAACTGCTGACAGACAATTTAGCCTAATGAGGCCGTGCTTTGTACCAGAAAGAACCCAGGGCTCACTGCGCCAGCATATGGTTTGTCAATGGTTCTGAGGATCTCACCCTGATATAACAGCAGTCTGGAACATCTGAGCAACCATGCAAGGATATGCCTTGTTGGATTTATCTTGCCCAACATTATAAAAAATAGACACAAAAGGAATGAAGACGCTGGTTTCTTTTTCTCATGAGGAGGGCGCATGGGAGATTGTTCAGATTACAGCCTCTCAACACGCTCTAAACAATCTCTCCCGTCGCTCCTGCGTTTATTTGAAAATAGGGAGGTTTCTAAGTTTACAAGACATAACGTACTAAGCTACAAGACACAACACACTAAGGGTAGGGTTTCAAGGTGAAAACATGGCACCAACACCTGCCACGTCCTTCTCTCAGATGATTCCTGCTGAGTCATCTTCTTGAAGGCGAGACATCTTTCTTTCTAAAAATTGTCCATAATACTAATGCAAGCTAAGCAAATAAATGATAACTTCTACAATATATCCAACATGCCTCCACTGACCAACCACACCACTCCGTACCACACTTGTCTTGTTAGAGGAGGCAGTAAAACATTCTCCATAACATCCCAAGAGTCGATGTCCATCATGTGCATCGGATAAACCTGCTCTTGTCCGTGAATAGAACAGCAGGCAACTGGCAAGTCTGCCCATTCTGGTGTTTTCTGGCAATTGCCAGTTGGGTTGCACAGTGCCAAGCTGTAAGAACAGGCACTTGTGGATATTGGATGTTCTTCTAGACAGAAACATACACAGGCCGTGTTGGAGTTGCTCTACCTGAGCAAATTATTTGGGCTGAACATCATGTTACTGCTAGTGGTGATGCCACACGTGTCAGGAACTAGCCTGAAAGAATGGGGTGAGGCAAACGATAGGTTTCTTTGGGCTGATCATGAATGAAAACCATTCCTAAATAGAGGTTATTTTCAACTCTCCGCGTGTTGTCTGTTCCATTAGCCACAACAGCAAGTGAAATTGATTTACATTTCTAACTGGACTGAAAACTCTGTACTGCAATTTGATGGAAAGACTGTACTGTATTTGAGCATCTATGAGAGACTATCATTGACTGGGAGTGGAGGGATGCAGAAAAAACGATAGACGTTCATCATGAAAGCCACCAGTTGTGCCCTGCTGATAATTTGGTTATGCAAATGTGTAGGTGTAAAAAAAAAAAAAAAAAAAAAAAAAAAAGCTTAATTTTCATATATTCCCACATACTCTTACTCTTTGCTGTGTATCCCCACATTGTCATTATCAGATCATTAGGTAAACTGTATCCAACCAGTTTGTTTTGTGAATGTATTTAGCAAAATAGGAATGCACAAATAGGAAAAGTCAGCAGAATAACCATTAAGTTTCATTTACTCAAATCGGGAAAAATTCTGCTGTTTAATGAGCGAGTCAGTGTATCTATTGAATGTTGAAGGGACTGAAAACTTATATTAAACACATCAACAACTGAAACATTCAGTATGTGGAATGATATCTCATGCTGTACCCAGACAAAAACTTTAAAGACCCTATGAAGTGAATTCTGAGATTTGTATATAAATCCATTCATCATAAATGTTTGAAGATAATTGTCGAAAACATTGCACAGACTGAGAACAATGTAGAATTCAATTGTGGAGGCACATCCATCCATCCATTTTCTGTACCGCTTTATGCTCACTCAGGTCGCGGGCGTGCCGGAGCCTATCCCATCGCGCAGGAGGCGGGATACACCCTGAACTGGTTGCCAGCCAATCGCAGGGCACACACAAACAAACAACCATTCGCACTCACATTCACACCTACAGGCAATTTAGAGTCTCCAATTCATGCATGTTTTTGGGATGTGGGAGGAAACCGGAGTGCCCCGAGAAAACCCGCATAGGCGGGGCCGGGGATTGAACCCAGGTCCTCAGAACTGTGAGGCTGACGCAATAACCAGTCGGCCACCGTGCCGCCCTGGAAATACTAACATTGTGATATGACATTCATGCAAAAAGCAGAACTAATGTATGTCACAGTTCAATATTCAAGTGGGATCATTTAGTGCGTTTTGTTTTAAACCCTAGCACAATGTTACCATCCACCTGGCAAAGACGCAATCAGAACCATCCATCCATCTTCTACCGCTTATCCGAGGTCGGGTCGCGGGGGCAGTAGCTTCAGCAGGGACGCCCAGACTTCCCTTTCCCCAGCCACTTCATCCATCTCCTCCGGGGGGACCCCGAGGCGTTCCCAGGCCAGCCGAAGGATGTAGTCTCTCCAGCGTGTCCTGGGTCATCCCCGGGGTCTCCTCCCAGTGTAACGTGCCCGGAACGCATCCGGGAGGCATCCAAATCAGATGCCCCAGCCACCTCATCTGGCTCCTCTCGATGTGAAGGAGTAACGGCTCTACTCATCATCCCGGATGACCGAGCTTCTCTCCCTATCTCTAAAGGAGAGCCCGGACACCCTGCGGAGGAAACTCATTTCGGCAGCTTGCATCCGGGATCTCGCTCTTTCCGTCACGACCCACAGCTTGTGACCATAGGTGAGGGTGGGCACGTAGATCGACCGGTAAATCGAGAGCTTCGCCTTTCGGCTTAGCTCCTTCTTTACCACAATGGATCGATACAAAGTCCGCATCACTGCAGACGCTGCACCAATCCGCCTGTCGATCTCCCGTTCCATTCGTCCCTCACTCGTGAACAAGACCCCAAGATACTTGAACTCCTACACTTAGGGCAGGATCTCATCCCCGACCTGGAGAGGACACGCCACCCTTTTCCGACTGAGGACCATGGTCTCAGATTTGGAGGTGCTGATTCTCATCCCAGCCGCTTCACACTCTGCTGCAAACTGCTCCAGTGAGAGTTGGAGGTCACGGCTTGATGAAGCCAACAGAACCACATCATCTGCAAAAAGCAGAGATGCAATACTGACGCCACCAAACCGGACCCCCTCTACGCCTCGACTGCGCCTAGAAATTCTGTCCATGAAAGTTATGAACAGAATCGGTGACAAAGGGCAGCCTTGGCGGAGTCCAACCCTCACTGGAAACGAGTCCGACTTACTGCCGGATATGCGGACCAAACTCTGACTCCGGTCGTACAGGGCCTGTATCAGGGAGTTCGGTACCCCATACTCCCGAAGCACCCCCCACAGGACCACCCGAGGGACATGGTCGAACGCCTTCTCCAAGTCCACAAAACACATGTAGACTGGTTGGGCGAACTCCCATGCACCCTCGAGGACCCTGCCAAGGGTGTAGAGCTGGTCCACTGTTCCACGGGTCTGCTGGGAACGTCTGGCGGAATCCCCTGTCAGAAGGAGTTTCAACACCCTCCTCCGACAGAACTTTGCTCATGTTCCGGGGGAGGCAGGGGACATCGAGTCCGAGTGGACCATGTTCCGCGCCTCCATTGCTGAGGCGGCCGACCGGAGCTGTGGCTGTAAGGTGGTCGGTGCCTGTCGTGGCGGCAATCCCCGAACCCGTTGGTGGACAGCAATGGTAAGGGATGCCGTCAAGCTGAAGAAGGAGTCCTATCGGGCCTTTTTGGCCTGTGGGACTCCTGAGGCAGCTGATGGGTACCGGCTGGCAAAGCGGAATCCAGCTTTGGTGGTCGCTGAAGCAAAAACTCGGGCATGGGAGGAGTTCGGTGAGGCCATGGAGAAAGACTTCCGGACGGCTTCGAGGAAATTCTGGTCCACCATCCGACGTCTCAGGAGGGGAAAGCAGTGCACCATCAACACTGTGTATAGTGGGGATTGGGCGCTGCTGACCTCGACTCGGGACGTTCCTCAATTCCACTGACACGCCTTCCCATGAGGAAGCAGAGTCTGGGTTCTCTGAGGCGGGTTCTCATATCTCTGGGGTTGAGGTCGCCGAGGTGGTTAAAAAGCTCCTCGGTGGCAAGGCCCCAGGGGTGGATGAGATTCGCCCGGAGTTCCTCAAGGCTCTGGATGTTGTCGGGCTGTCCTGGTTGACACGCCTCTGCAACATCGCGTGGACATCGGGGACAGTGCCTCTGGATTGCCAGACTGGGGTGGTGGTCCCCCTTTTTAAGAAGGGGGACCGAAGGGTATGTTCCAACTACAGGGGGATCACACTCCTCAGCCTCCCTGGTAAGGTCTATTCAGGGGTGCTGGAGAGGAGGGTCCGTCGGGAAGTTGAATCCCAGATTGAGGAGGAGCAGTGTGGTTTTCGTCCTGGCAATCAGAACCAAGAAACAAATATTACAAATTAAGGCTTGAATTGATTGCATGGTCAGGCTTTAGAATACAATGAAATAAAGTGTGTTCTTATACTGTATGTCTAGTGTGTGTGTGTGTGTGTGTGTTTGTGTGTGCTTAAAAATGTCCCTCTCTGACAAAACCCCTGGCCCCAGCCTGAACCCCCCTCGTGAAACTGGTCTCGTTCTGCCACTGAACGCAATGCCCCTCAGATTTAATTTTTGTTCTAAAAGGTATCTTCCTGGTGAGCTCTTTGTAAACTACAATCCTTTCAGATATGTTAAACTTATTACCAGCCAAAACCTTGCCATCCATCCAATGTGTACCACTTATCCCGTTCAGGTCAATGACAGGGCACATAAAGACGGGCAAGCTTCTACAATTATACTATGGCAAGATTTTCAACTGTGCTGCCTGCTAACACTTCCGACACTGCCTATTAAAACAAAATATATTTTTCTCTGACTTGACACCAGAGGCAAACGTTATACAACCACCAGACATCTTGTGTGAATCTAATAAGCCAGCGAAAAGCTGTGATTTTTATTAGATTTAGCATATCTGCCTCTGAGGTGTCTGTTTAAATTGTAACATATAATGAGAATGAATGAAAACCAATCCTGCTGTCTTGTGCAAACGATGCTCATCAATATTAAATGTTCAGTGGAGCAGCTATTTGAGCATGCAATTTCATACGAAGGCACTCAATCACAGGCAGAAACACTGTTCCAGTAGTTTATTAGTGTCAATATGGTATGTTTTTACTTTATATTCTAAATAAATACATACAGAAGAAAAACATTTCTCATCTCAATTCTCTCTTTTGAACAACTCAAGACTGGGCATTGTGCAAATACATACATTATTGTATTGTTACTGTATACCGGAACAATATTGAATATCATTATAAGAAACATGAATATGTAGATCTAAGAAAGCATTAGACAACGTGTACTTTTAGGATGTTCATGACTGTTGTGTAGTCGCATTGAATTATTGACAAAGAAATAGCTAAACAATCAGTCATGTTGCAAATGTTCAGGATTTACAGTATTTTACTGTTGGGCTTGAGCAAGTTAGATTGAGGAGAAAGGAGCCTCTAAGTTTTGTGCACCTCAGTTGAACTGTTATACTATATTTTGTGGATCCAAGGCACTGATCAGAAAATTCTGTTCAGACTCACGGTTGAGCTGGAGCCTATCCCAGCTGACTCTGGGCAAGAGGCGTGGGACACCCTGGTAGTGGTGTGGAAAATGCAGCTAAGCATATGAAAAATGTATTTTCTTTTATGTAAAAATGTTCTAGTACGCATGATTTTTTAAAAAGTCTAGTTGTTATACAGTCTTAAGATCCTCTGTGCTGAAACCGATCGTTAAATATGTGCCATTACCATCTAGTGGGGTGAAAACGTAAGTACACAAAAGGCGTGGCAGAAATGGTTAAACTACGTGTGGGCAAATTGGTAGTGGGAATACTGAATATATGCCAACTTGTGTAAATTCTTTTTTTTTTTTGCGTTACAGCACATCCTGTCTCTCACTATTTTGTTTCGTATTTGTTTGCTTTCATACATAAAACTAAAACAAACATCAAATGCAATTTTTTGACATTCGCTTTTTTTTTTTATTGCGTGTTTTACAAAACCGTCACAAAAGAAAACAAGGAAAAAAAGGCTTGAAAGCTGACAAATCCCCAACGATCCCACAAAAACGCCTGCAGTCATAAGAGATTTGAGGGTCATGTTTATCAAAACAGGAAAAAGATGACAACATCATTTCCTAGGTAACGATAAATAACACTGAATGTTAATGCCACATCACAATAAAAAGTAGACTACAAACCTAAAACTAATTAAGGCCAAAACACAAATTGACAACCCAACAATTTATCTAATGTGACACTTTTAATGTCTGCTTTTCACAGACTAATGAAGGCAGATTTACTCATTTAGCATTGCATTTTAAAGTGGATTGTTACAACTATCATCAGAGCAAAAAAAAAGAGAAAATAATACTGTACATGCTAAAATAGTCAGAAAGATTGCAGTTTTAATGCTACATCAGCTGATATGGCAGACAGAGTAACAAATACAGCATATGACAGTTACAGTTAACAGTAAAAAAAAACATTTGAAGTGTATGTAGCAATTTGTAATCATTCCATTTGCTACTCATAAATGTTGGCTAGGCAGCAGATAAACAGTCAATTAATTAATCTTTACAGACTCGTTTTGTTCACATCGATGTGTTGAAGAAATACTACACCGCTGTTTAAGTATATTCATTCTATAACACAGCATGTTTGACGTGGTTTACCGTGCTTAAAAAAATGCTTTACATATTAGCTGTTTTTCTGATGGTTTCTACCCTTCAAATGGTATTTAAACAAGTCAACGTGAAAAGATCATTATCTTTTTTAAATTAATTTTAGTTGAGCTGATCATTTATCAGATATTTTAGCATGCGATGTTAAATGACTTTTTGCCATATTAGAAAATCTGAATGATCATATAAAGTGAGCAGTATACATTTTTAGTCTATGTCTCAAGAGAATGAAAACTGGTGTTATTTGGAATTGATAGCATTGGAAAAAAAGTCAATGAAGTCGTCATTTCCTCTTTATTTTTTAAAAATTTGAAAATGTAAGTAATATGTTTTGTATTTCCCGAGAGTTTTCAAGTATATATTGTGCACACTAGATAAAAGAATTTAGTTGGTGCGTTAAAAAGGTGATACGTTGCCTTATCAAGCGGAGGTAAATTTTGTCACGAATTGCTCTAAATCATTCTGATCCCAGTTTCTGATATGTAGCTCTAGTTCATGCCCCAGATGTCAAAATTACCAAAATACAAGTAAGCTAGAGTGCTAATACCCTTTAATATTTCTGTAGTGCTGTAAATTATAAAAGAAAAGAATTAAAAAAAATAAAGAAATCATCCCTGTCCACTGAAGGTGCACACAGGCTTCACGTTATCTTTTTCTCTCGAGACACCTCACTAAGTGCAGCTCTCCCCTGCCGTGTACACTGTAACATCATTCTTGAATTTTTTTGCAATATCAAACACACACCCATAGAAAGATATTTTTCCTACTACTCCCTTGTATAACACAACAGCGTCCCCTAGCAGGAATTAACGTTACAGGCGCGTATCTCCTTGCGGTCCTTGCAGTTGCCCATCAGAGTGCTTTTAGCTCTTTTCTTCTTCAGCATGAAACGCTCCTGGATGCCCCCTCCACATGATTTGGTGCAGTCTGTCCAGCTGGTCCATGGCTGCATCCCGCAACCTTGGGAGCAAAAGACAAGACAGTCGCATCTCTCGTGATGCTCTCATGTGGCGCGCATTGAAGAAGAATTTAAATCTCATCGCCAACCTGACTGTTCCTCTAATACTGCACCTCGTCCCTGTTTACCCTTTCTTCTCCTCTTGCCTTCACCTCTCTCGTCCTTTGGTTTTGATCGGCACTTCCTGAGCTTGCATTTCTTTCGCTGAATGGTCTCGGGACACGTGCTGCCCCCGAACTGTGGCTCCCGTTTTACCATGCGGGTTCGGATGGTGTGTCCTTTACCGCAGGACTTGTTGCACTCTGACCATTCCGACCACTCTGAGACCATGCAATCAATAGCTGGAAGAAATTAAGAAAACATGTACACACACATACACGCCAGCATGGATGCATGCACACACACGTTTGGGTTGATAGTGTTTTGTAAAGAAGAACAGACATATTTTCTGAATAAACGTAGCCCAAATAACTCATGACACACACAACATTTATACTGAAAACCACTGTGCAATGTTTTGAAATCCCAGTAAAAATTTGTTGGCGTTTGTAGTTGTAATGTGAGAAAATGTAGAAAAGTTAAATTGGCATGAATAGCTTTGCAAGCCACTGCAGAGATTACACTTTATCTTTTAATTCTAAGGTTGTATGTATCAGCCTATCAGGGCATAATAAAAAGATTTTTTTCCTCACCGGGTTTTAAAATCCAGTTACTCTTGTTACTCTTTACTCTACCTCTTGTGAACAACGAAGCATTACCTTTTACATTATTATCATTAGTTTAATGACATCCCAGCATTAAGACAGTGGTGAATGTTTATTTTAAATCAATGAATTTACCACAACTTATAATGTACGAACAAAAGAACTGTACCACGAGCAATGGACTTTAAAAACTTTGCCCAAAAAGGCTTTTGAGGCAAAATAAAATGCTTCCACGCTGTTGAATTAATGACATAAAAAAGGCAGAATGATAGTGGGATACTTACAACACTCTGGCAGCATGCACTTCTCTGTCTGTTCCAACTCTTCATTGCACCCTGCGGGATCCGACTTCAGCATCCTCTGGCGTGTCCGTAGGCCACGCCCACACGTGACGCCACATTCGCTCCAGTCAGACCATGGTGACAACATACATGGGATGGTAACTGTAAACACATGCACACACTATTGAAATCAATAAATTGAACCACAAAGAACATCAACTAAAAGTTGGTCTCTACTATATTTGATGCATTTATATTATAGAGAAAGTAAATAATTCTTAACTCACAGCAGTCCGGCATCATGCATTTGTCAACTTCAGCCACCTCGGTTTTACACATTGATCCGTCTATAGGAGTCATTTTAACCATCCGCTCACGTCTTCTCATACCCATCCCACAGGATACACTGCACGGATCCCACTCAGCCCACTCAGTCACCACGCAGCTGCTGGCTGCTATAGGGTGGACAAAAAGACACTTTGTGGCAAGAGTCGTACACTCTTGACATAACAAACACTTTAAAATGAGTGCAAACTATGTAGACAAAAGTAAAGAGACAGCTGAGCATTATGCCAAACGACACTGAAAAAGAAAGGTTTTACTTCCTCTGGGAAGAATAGCATTTGGGAAGTCATTGATGCTTGACGAAAGGGCCTGCCCGACAATCTCATCAACATTGTATCCTATCCCAAGAGGTCTCCTTATAGGACCAAACCAATCCAATTAAGACTTTATGAACAATGCTTTGGGCACAGTCATCTGGAGCAGAAAACAGCCAGCTCCAAACAATTTCCACCAAGTTGAAAGCCAAGAATTGCACTGTTACATGACTTAAAGGACCTACCTAACCCGATGAATATTGTCACTTATTTCATAGTACTGGACTTACAATTACTTATTTCAGGCTTGTTGTCTGATGACACACGTCTTGGACACGTCAGCCTGTCACAGGCTGACACGTCAAGTTCAGACGTATTGACTGGATCACAAATGTCGCTAAGCTGTTGGAAAAGAGTTCCAAAGGATGACACAGGTGTTTCTGTAGGGTGAATGGCGGCATTGTGTGACACAGGCAGACTTTCATGTGCACGGCTGGCTGTCATGATGGACAACTGCCATCCTGACACCATGTTCGTATTATTTTAACAGGCTTGAAAGTTTGATGAAATAATTTTTGGATGATGACATTAAACAGATGTTTGATTTTGTGACCAAGGCTTTTTGTAAGGTCATGGGGCTTGTCTGATCGCGGATACCTGATGAGGATCTCCTGGCCAAAAGCTCAACGTCGCTTAAAACTGTCATCAATCATCACCAAAATGTATGTGGACATCTCTTTTTATGCCCACCTACACCTCTGAAAATATCAGAACAATCGGCACAATGTTGTTATTTTTTTATGGACGTTTAAGTGTTTTCCTCTCCATTGATGCTCACTAGAGAAAAAGGAACACACTTTATATTCATAAAATCCATAATATTTGAGCTATAGTCTTGGTAAAAGGGAGCATAAGTAGAGATGTTCCCATACATTTTGATTGAGGATTCATGATAGTTTTCTGATATTAAGTGATATGGCGCTTTTCTACGCTTACATTAAGCGCTTTAGACTGTCCCCGCTGCGGCTGCCATGTTTACCATTTCAATCAGTGGCACCTTAAAAAAGTCGCAATTTTTCAGCATATTAAATTGGTGATTGAACATAATTTTGCGGTGCTATAGCTGTTCTTGTGTCAGAGTGCAAAGCAACGGTAAATGATTGCTTGGTTTCAAGAGGCTTGCAAGGATTAGAGTCACTGTTGCTGTTGTGTTCGTATCGTTTTAAGCATGACACCCAAATAAATAAGTGACTTTTCAGCATATTAAATTAGCGATTGAACATAATTTGGGGGTGTTAGTTGTTGTTTATATGAGAGTGCAATGATATATGACAGCAATAGAAGGCATAATACCAACTAGAACATAGCGGTGCTTGGAAACTCAGGAAAGCTGTCATTTTATTCTTGTTATTAACCCTAACCCTGAAAAGTTGTCATTTTGGAGATGAAGGGATTTCACCCGACAGCTACAAAAAGGTGGGTAGTGACGCGCTACATTTACTCAAGTAGCATTTTGGATAAATTGTACTTGTCAAAGTAGTTTTACTACAGGATAGTTTTTACTACTTCTAGAGTACTTATGTTAATAGGAAACAGTACTTTTAATCCGTGACAATAATCTAAATGCCGCTAGCTATTTAAGCGAAGAAGCTCATCCATGCTTTTATCTCAAATAGACTTGAATATTGTAAAGGTCTTCTGACTGGACTCCCTAAAAAGAGCATTAAACAGCTGCAGCTCATTCAGAATGCTGCAGCTTGGGTTCTGACCAGAACAAAGCGGTGCAGAACAAAAGTCAATTCTAAAATCTTTACATTGGCTTCCAGTTAGCTTTAGAATAGATTTTAAAGTTCTGCTACTGGTCTATAAATCACTAAACGGTTTAAGTCCTGAATACATGAAGGGAATATAAACCCAGTAGGGCTCTGAGATCGACAGACTTAGGTCAAATAGTGGAGCACAGAGTCCAAAGCAAACATGGTGAAGCAGCATTTAGCTATTATGCTGCACACAAATGGAAGAAGTTGCCAACAGAAGTGACGTCAGCCCCAAGTTTGCATGTTTTTAAGACCAGGTTAAAAACCTCTTCTGTTTCCCCCATGCTTTTTAGAGCATTTCCACTTTTAAATGATATTTCTTGCACTGTATGCTGTTTTAATTGTATTTTTCCCCCTCTTTGTTTTAAATGTTTATAAGCTGTTTTTTTCCCTTTGTTTTTAAATGCTTTTAATCATGTAAAGCACATTGAGTTACCTTGTGTATGAAATGCGCTAAATAAATAAATGAGCTTTGCTTACTTTTATTCATCAATTATTGCTTATTTATCATCTGTTTAGACTACGACTTCCGCATTGGGCGCTGTTTGGTCCAATCCAATTTAAGCCCTAGTGACGTTAAAATCTAGTTCACCAATCAAACGACAAGGAAGTCACATGACCACACACAATGTCTTATGTCAACGTCTATTGGGCTTTGTGGGCATAGGTATTAAGACTAGATAAGCCACCCTGGCTAATGGACATGCCTACGTAACGACCATGTTGGGAAGGTCGTCGTTATCATTGAAGGCAACAGCGCTACTCGTGCTTACATTTAGACAAAGAAAAACAACAGGTTTCATGCATTGTACTCCACTTCTGTCACTGACATCACACCAAGACACGAGGGTGGGGGTGGGGTGGGGGTTAGATTTCAGCGATGGAAATAGGGGCTTTTCAAAAGGCAATCACTTATTTACTGATTGCTCCAAACATTTTTTATATCATTGGAAATGACTGCCAGTTTCATTGTCTTCTGCAAAAAACAAACAAAGTGTAAAATCAACTTGTTAATGAAATATGGAGTGGAGGGTGAACTAAAGGATTTAGACCTACCTCTAAGAAAAAGTGAGTCTCCATACTTTTGTCTGTGTTTGGTATGCAGTCACATTAATAAGTGAAATGAAAATAAGAGGAACAGAGAATGCCCAATTCTCAACACCCAGATAGGCACACATACAGGTACATTATCATCATAAGCGACTCACAGCATTCCTCATTGACGACACACTTCTCTGTCTCTTCTGTGTTGAGTTGGCAGAGCGATCCATCCTCTGGGTACTGTTTCACATAACGCTCTCTGGACCTGATTCCCATCCCACAGGAAACGCTGCAAGCCGACCAGCTTATCCAGTCTGACATCATGCATGCCGATGGCTCTGCACATCAGGACAGTCATGTATAAATGTTACGATTGTACATTCCACTTTTAATAGCTACCATTGCTATTTTTCGGTTAGGGAACTGAAAGGTACCACATTGTCGTCTTGCTGCAGACCAAAATAAGTACATTTGGACTAGTCGCTAAAGTGGCTTTGAGCAATGTGCCACATTCCCGCCCAATAAAGTAGTTATTTGTGTGCGGCTCTTCATTAGTGCATGTCAAAGTGTGCTAGCATATGTGTATGAATCATATTTTAAGGTCCCCTTCCATCAGTTTTTTAAATGTATTTTTTTCCTAATCTTTGACACCCTTTTATTTGGTTTTCAAGATAGTTTTGGTTGGAAGTGCCCAAAATGTCCCTTTTCTAGCTATTCTAGTTAGTCTTTTCCGCCTGGCATTTGAGACTTAGTTCTCCCAGTGTCTGCGTGGGTTTTCTCCGGGCACTCCGGTTTCCTCCCACATCCCAAAAACATGCATTAATTGGAGACTCTAAATTGCCCGTAGGCAACCAAAGAGTGGTTGTTTGTTTCTATGTGCCCTGCGATTGGCTGGCAACCAGTTCAGGGTGTACCCCGCCTCCTGCCCGATGACAGCTGGGATAGGCTCCAGCACGCCCGCGACCCTAGTGAGGAAAAGCGGCTCAGAAAATGGATGGATGGATGGATTTATTATTATTATGCAACATGTAAATAGCTTTGCTCTGATTGGATCGCTCATCTTCCCTAATTTAAATATGAAAAACAGCTTGGCTCTGATTAGTCCATATCTTGTGTTGTAATGGTGGCGCGTGCACACAAAGCGGCTTCTCTCTGTCCCGACCGAACGGTGTCTTTTGTCTTATAGGACAGAGTGTTTTAACCAGTCTTCATCAAGTCTACATGTCCCAAGGCCCAGATACAGTACAGTACTTTTGAAAATGTACAGTACTTTTGAAAATGTAATTGCAGTTCACCTCCAAGTCGGGGGTGTCGCTACGACTGCTAATGGCTCGGACACCACAGGGTGGAATTTCCTCTGCATTTTTTTTTGCCGTTTTACTTTCCTTTCCGTAACAAGGAACAAAGCAACAACAATGGCGACCGTGGAACAGTGTCCGCTAGGACAAATGGACCTAGATGACCAGATGATACGTTTAATTATGCTGCAACATTGATCGAGAAGGCGGCGGCGTAGATGGTATGTAGAACCAAGGGGCACGCCGAGTACGTCATCACAGCATGTGACTAAAACGGACCAATCACGAGAGAAGAATCTCCGCGCCGTTCGACGCACAGCAACAATTTTTGACGTGAGCGCATCAAGCTACGCAGACGGGCCGCGTGGGGCAATTCGTGATGCAAGGCGGGCGATGTCGGCCGGGCGACCGCGGGAGTATAAAGAGGCCTTAAATCGTCTTTCCGGTTTTTTCCGTAATCCAGGCATTGAACTCCATGCCTTAGGCTTTACTGACACCTAAGGGTAGAAACAGCGCACACCACATCTCGATTGAGACGCCACTGTTTCCAATGAATTGAGGGAGCTTCCATGAATGAATTGGAGTCCATCCCTCATGTGTCCGTTGTCCATTTTCTTTTGGATATTTTTTGGACTTTGATGTTTTCCACTACAGACAAATCTGTGAAAGTCAAAGGTTAGAGTGCCGAAATTTGGCCACACACTTTTGAACAAGTTAAACTTTTAAACCATGGCGCAATTCCCAAGTTATTAGAAATAGGAGATAAACATTGACTATACACTATTATCCCATTATAAATCACATTATTCAATACACTGTAAACCTGATGTGTTATAAGGATTTTCCTAAGAATGAATAAATCCAAGCATTGGGGTGTGTTTGGTGTGTATTTACACCCCTAAACAACTAAATGGAACCAGAGACCAAACCATTATGTTTTTGCAAATCCAAGCTGCTTATCTCCTGCTAATGTCCCAAAAGAAAATGGACAAGGGATGCATAAGGGATGGACTACAATTCATTCATGTAAACCGCCTCAAGTCATTTGAAACAGTGCTGTCTGTAGCGAGATGTGGTGTGTGCTGTTTCTACCCCTAGGTGTCAGTAAACCCTAAGGCATGGAGTTCAATGCCTGGATATTGTTAGGTTGGGGGGGGGGGGGGGGGGGTGGGGGGGGACGGAGGGACGGAAAGAAGACTTAGACACGTTAGCTTAGGGTTTGGGTTAAACCCCTAACCCTAACCCTTTGCTATGTTCGAAAGGAAGCACCTTTTTACCTCTTTCTGACCATATGATGCATTCCACAAAGGTTAAGGAAATGTGGTGTAAAGGTTAAAATACTGGAGCTGGTTAGAAGATTTGACTTTCTAGAGAGTCCCTATGTCATGTGATAAAAAGTGAAGGCGCTGATTGGCTGAAGACGAGATCTGTGTATCACCAATTGATTGCTATTCCTTACAGTCCCCAGATGTCTGTCACAACTAATTTGAAATTGAATTGAATCTCAAATAATCAAACTGAATGTGAAAATATATAATTTGAATTTTCATTGCGGATAAAAAAAACTTCTCTTTCAAGTTTATTGGACTTCAGTTCCAAACTAATAAATTCAATTTCAAATTATACTATTCGGATTCAGTTTTTAAATGCAACGTTTCAAATTAAACAATACAAATTAAAATTATGTTTTTGCATGCAATTATTCAAGTGTAGAAATTCCAATTCAAATATAAATGTTTCAAATTAATTTCCTGCAGGCCCATGCAGGGTATCCAAACCTGGGAATTCACCAAATGTGTGACTTACATTACTACTCATGGTGAATACTTTGATCAAATAAAGTCTAAGTGAATTTCTATTTTCTGTACTAGTAATTAAATGGAAAACTTTGCAACTTAATGGGGTTAGATCAAGTTAAAAAAGCCTTAAGTAGTGTTAATGGTGAGGAGCGTGATGTGTGTGCGTCAAGAGTACTCACCCTGCATACTGCATCCAGGCCCCATGCAGGGCTGGAAATCTTGAGTGTGGGGACACGGAACACTGAGGTCTAGCTGGGCCTTAAGCATCCTCTGCCTCATCCTTCTTCCTTTTTCACATGATGCACTGCTGCACGCCGACCAGGGAGACCAACCAGAGTATATACAAGTCTCAGGTGTGTCATCTAGGACAGAAAATAAGGATACTGGCTTGGTGGAGGCCACAAAGAAAAAAAAAAACAAATACAGTGACATTTGCTCATCTCTTTTTTAATCTCACCTTTGAAACATTGCAGCTCCAATCATGACATCACCTCAGATCAAACATTACAAGTAAACTGTGTTGGTTTATGTGTTAGCACAATCCAACTCAGTGCTCGTGTACTTTTATGAATGCACATTTCAAACTTTCAATGATATAAAGGAAATGTCACAGGACTGAATGTGTATGGCAATGTGTCCGCTGCATGAGCACTGCATGGTTTGCCTACACTAATTGGCAAGTGCAATACGGCAGCTTGGTGATAAAGTGTTGCCGCCACAAGTTAAAGTACAATCGATGCTTATGCTGTCTTTATCGTTGCTTACTTTTTGCTTCACACTCTGGTCTAGTAATATCTACTATCCTCATCACAACAAATTGCAAAAGGTTATGAAGGCTCAACATTGTAGAAATTGACTTTTTCCTAATCGTTAATTACTTTTCCAGTACAAGCCTGTAAAATTCGATTTTTTTGTGTGTGTCATAATAGAAACATATACTGTACAAATCCAAAAACAATGAAATTGGACTCGCTGCCAAATTGTTGGGCAATGAACTGTACACCTTATCTGTGCCTATGTTCAGTCAAAGCAAACAAAACAAATGTAATCAATGAGTGCTTTTTTTTCAAATTTTACTGGATCAGATTATCTCACTTATCTTTATTACAGATCTATGACTGACATTCTGTAGTATATTGTATACTGGAGCAGTACTTTCAGTAGTGTTGGGGCAGTGAGCTACATTTTTTATTTGAATTATGCATCATGTTGACTATTTATTGTCCGGGTAGTTTAGCCAGAAGCGCCTCGTCAATCTGGGGCACTAGGGCCCAGCCCCACTGGTGCTGACTCACATTGAAAAGGACAAAAGTGAATAAAATGAAAGAAAATGAAAAATAAGATCCTACTATAAAAATATTACAAATCACGTGGGGTGGGCTCATGAACAATAAGAAAGATACTGCTGAGGTAGGGCGTCAGATTCCAATGCCCTAATCAATTAACATTAAACAGAGTTACCGTTAAACCATCCACGCCAATGAATGGAAGCTGAGTCAGCCAGTCTGTTAAGTCTCATCTCCTCGAATGTGTTGGAGTGTGTGTTGATACTTTACCATTCTCAGTCGCCTCCTGACCAATGTCTGCTACAATGTCATCAATGCTGTCTGGCACCACATTACACTGCTCACCCTGTGGCAAAACAAAAAGGTAAATTGGGATGACATACGAGTAAGACCTCCAAATATCTATCGCATATCCAAAGCCAAATGACATGACATTGATTTCAAATGGCGCATACAAATTAAAACAAGTGATTCTGTGTAAAGACGACTAATCTGATTGCATTATTCTCATGACTGTGTTTGCAAATAAAACGTCTACTGTGACTTTGTATGCACATGGCTGTTACAGGTCCTTCTGAATTATGACTTAGGTTTAGCAATATCCGCTGACTGGCTTGAATATAAGGGGGGAAAAAAAGGTAATTCTGTTAAAGTAATAACAGAGACGTTTTACCTTCCTGGCGATACGCTCCACCACTACCCTGGCCACGGGCGTAATCGCCCCGCCCTCCGGGTCATAGAAAGGGCTCTGAGGGTGATCCAAACTAGTTAAAGGTCGAATTTTCTCCTGGTGAATAAGGGGCTTGTTTGGTGACTAAAAAGAAAAGCACAAAGGAAAGGTGGTCATCCATCATAAAAACCTGTTCGACAAAGGTTATTTTTGTCTACAATTGATGTGTCGAAATGAATCTGTTTGATAAGTGTAGCATATTCTCACGCTGGAAAGTAAAGCAACTAACTACTTGTGTAATGTTATAAATGACGGCTGGTGAAGGAGATAAAACAATGGTAATTTAAACGAAGGATTCAAAGAAAAGTCTATAGTCAGCCTTAATATACGTAAATATTTATTTATTTATTTATGTATTTATTTATTACCAAGCTTGGGGAAAACAACAAGGTAGAACAAGTTACCTTATTTTATTGCTACAGCATCTTGTGTTGACATAGGAAGAGAATAAAGAAGTAGATTCAAAAGCTATTTGGAAAACAAATGCTGGATAAAGACTATTTTAAAGTGGTGATTCAAAACATATACCCAGTGTTGGCGATATCCAATGTTGTTATTCGAGAGAGGAATAAGAGTAAAATGGATCATCCTCATGTACCCAAACGAAGAAGGGTTTAGGTGAAGGGAGATGAAGGAAATATTTTTCTCTCTCAAGGTTTCATTTTAGTTTGAACAAATTGAACACTTCCAAAACTTGTAGTAGTACAAATAATATTTGTCTTATTCCTCGTCAGCTGGTCTAAGCTCATAAATACACGGCCAAGAACCCAATGTATTAATATGTCACAAAACGCCGAAATGCTAGCTGTTTAAGTGAAGATGCACAAAGGCTGTTAAATGAGAAGTTCCCACTGAGAACTCTTATTAAAAGTGCATATTATCTGTGAAACGCCATTATGAACCAAACCAAAGGCTTTGAACTAAACTCTAGAATGGTTCAGTTAAGAGTTGTTAAATTAAACTATGTAAAATTGTTTGAGACTTCACTGTTGTGTCAAGATGCCAAACAGAAAAGGGGAAAGTCAAACTTTATTTTTCTTAAGTTCAGCACTTTATTTGAACACTTATTTCTCTTTTTATTTCCTTGCTCTTATTGTCAAATGCAGGCCTACTTTTACTTAGTAAATGAGAGAACATTACACAGTTGTGCTCATGTTTGCTGACCAGAGCTTTATTTTATTAGTCTTTATTATGCTCTAATATCATTATATCAGTGGCATAAAAAAAACATTGATACTATCATTTATCTTGAAAGTTTTTGGGAAAATATATTGTTCTAAAAAAAATTGCTACAGTGGCAGGCCTAAACACATAATATATTGATAGAGAACAAGAGCAATGGATAAAAAAAAAAAATGTACAAACAGTATAAAAGATTAAAGATTAACAACTGTATTAAAAATTTGCAGTGTAGTGGAACCATGAACCAAGAACCACGATGTAGCGTAGGATTACTGTGTCTTTATTCCGTGATGATAAATTTCAGGGACTCATTGTTCCAGGGCTGGGACTCTTTGTTTCCATGACAGTTGCATCCCGAGACTCACATACTCTCAAGTGTAAAATGATCTACCGTAATTTCTCGTGTAGATTGCGCACCCATGTGTCATACGCACCCCCAGAGTTGACCTCAAAATTCTGGAAAATCCTTCTACCTATGTATAATGCATTTTTACAATGCATGATTTTGCTTCTACCGATATGATCAAAACGAAGAGTCTGTATTTTGTTAGTTTTTTAAAATAATTATTCTGAAGTTAAACACTTTATTTGAACATGTAATACTTTCTTTTTATTTACGTGGTCGTATTTTGAAATTCACAGCCCTACTTTTATTTAGTAAATGAGTAAACACACCGTTGTGCTCATATGTTTGATTACCCAGGCAGAATTTGTAAGATGCGTACAATTCTTTAAAGAAAACATGAAGGGCCAGGCCAAACATTTAATTTTATTTTAATGGGATTAAAATTAAACTGTCAAGCATTTCAGAAAAACATTATCATCAAACAAAACATAACCATAAAGAAACTAATGATGGTTGTTTTTCAGTCATTAGTCGTATTTAAAAAAAAAAAAAAAAAAAAACTATTTCACAAATTCTGTCAGGGTATGTAAACTTATGAGGACAACTGTACATATATGCAGTCATACGTACCCCTGTCATATTGGAATGAAAGTATAGGCTACACTTTTCTCATAACCTCTTGGTGGCGGTGGCATATTGGATTGAAAGTGTACAGTTTTTTCATAACCACTAGATGCCACCATACATTTATAAAATGGGAAAGTCCCCCCCCCCCATTTCCCCCTATACCTATGTATAATGCGCACCATTAACTTTTGACATTTTTGGGGCAAAAAGAATGCGCATTATCCACATGAAATTATGGTATGTGCCCACATCGTTAAAGCTTATCGGCTTCCCAGTGATGAGGACTGGCTCATGGCGTATTGCCACATGAACACACGTGGTGATGTGGCTAACTACACACGTGTGCCAAGGAGATTTTTATAATGATTAGCCACATTGACTAAGAGGTTTCATGACTCAGTGCCAACCCTGTATATTTGTAGCTGTAAACTATAGTGTGTCTAAAATAGGTATTGTATAATGTGTGGAACATGTTGATGAAATAGCGGTGCAAAACTGAACTCTTTACAATGTTGTCTTGTGAGAGTTTAATCTCAATACTGTTATCTCAGACACGTACACTCAGGATCGATTAAGGAAGCAAAGGCAGCATTTACGGATGTACGACGGGGATCTACAATGGATATTGTGGCTTCTTTATTAGATATTTGATGTAAACTGTATCAATTTGTTATATGACATTGGTATGTCACCATTCTCATTACCAACAAAAATCTGATGAGATTAAAGAGCTATATCAAAACGTTGCCTTTACAAAGATGATAATGCTCAGTTTTGACTGGCACGGTCAGAAATGTATGAATTTGTAAAATATGTTTATTATTGTAGTTTGCTGTGCAGTAGAAATGAAGTGCTAAATATATAGCTAGAGTAATTCCTTGCTCTATTGCAGTTTACTTATTGCGGATTCACTGCATCGCAGAATTTCGTTTTCTCTGATAAAGTTAATAATAATTATTAGCTATTTGACAAATAGGGCTCCATTAATTTGCAGAAAATGAAATCTTAAAAAGCAATTTAAATGTACATATTTGGTATGTCACCAAGTTGCTTAGAGATGCCGTAATGTTAATGGTAATGCGGAATGCCACTGTTTGACACACAAGCAACAGTCTAGGTTTCATTAGATAAATTCACAAATATCAACCTAGCCTGACGTATGGCTAATGTACACGCTCATAGCATTATGGATATGAACAAATGCAAATAAAGAGCAATGTTTAGCTTGACTATAGTACTGTAGTTAAAAAGAGCGCAGTAAAGCTTTTTGGGAAGCAGCAGGGTTTCTGGCGGCCCGAGTTACTAATTTGTTTTGTGCTGCCTAGATCGGGTATTAAAACAACTTTTGATCCATAACAGGTGGTACAGATAGAATGAGAACGGAAACATTGCAATGTTGGTGACGTTACAATCACTTTATGAAGCAAATGGTAACAAACTCCAATAATCAAGTGCATTCTGAACACTCAAGTGGACAAATAGAATACCTGCACCTCATTAAAGTATCACTTATTGACATTGAAATCCATAGACTGTATGTAACTTTTAAATTTATATAAATAATAAAATAAATTATTGTTCAGTACTTTGCAGATTTTGTCTGTTGCGGGGGTTCAACCTGTAAACCCTGCAATAAATGAGGGGTGAGGGTGTACACTAAACATAAGTGAATCAAACTATTAGAAACACTTCTGAATACGACCAACTGGAGATAAGATGTCAAGAATACTCCACTGCAAACTACAAGTATTCATTTGGCTCCTGTGTGTTTTGGTACCACAACAGCAAGTTTCTAATAGTCACATTTGTACCAGTAAAAAAAAGGCAAGTAAAATTTTAATGAAATCAATTTACTTCATATGTGATACCGCCGTCAGTGCCGGCATCCCAGGGAATAAGATCTGTCACCAGCCGCTGGATCCAGCCACACTCCTTAGTACATAGGTCCTCCCCTGACAGCCCCACATTCCAGTCTGGACTGGGCCCGAGCATGGTCAAGAAGGACATCAGGTGGCGGGTTTGGTCGACAGAAAACTCAGCGGATGGAGCTGCTCGTCTGGTGAAGAATGAGGAGGAAATAAAAAAGAAAAGAAAGAGACAGGACTTAATATGGTACTTCCACTCATATTTTTTTTCAACTATTGATAAGAATTCTTGACAATTAAATTATGCCCAGCTGAACGTCGACCCTCACGAGGCCAAGTGACAATGACAATGGATTGATGCAATCATTGAATCACAATGAGAATTTTTTTTAAAACTACAATTGTTGTGATAATATTGGTATACTGCTTGCAAATTTATTGACCATTTTTTGACCTGTGATAATCAAAACAATAATTTCGTGAATACAGCTTCAAAAATACCTAAGGAGGAGAGGAAGTAATCTATATTGTTGTGAGTTGCAATGTACAAATAATTGACAAAAAAAATACTTGGGTAATTTATTATAGTTCATCAAGTTGTTTCAATATGGATGTCAAAACCTTTGGCATCAAGGCATTGAATACAGTAAATAGAGTTAAATATGATGAAGCAAGTGTAAGAATGATGCATGATAGCTTAAAATGCTACACAGTATAGCAATGACAAAAAGACAAGCACGTGTATTAAAAAAATGTTTTTGTTAAGAACACAAAATAGTTTTTAGATCCATCCATCCATCCATCCATCCATTTTCTGAGCCGTTTATCCTCACAAGGGTCGCGGGCGTGCTGGAGCCTATCCCAGCTATCATTGGGCAGGAGGCGGGGTACACCCTGAACTGGTTGCCAGCCAATCGCAGGGCACGTAGAAACAAACAACCATTCGCGCTCACATTCACACGTACAGGCAAATTAGAGTCTTCAATCAACCTACCATGCATGTTTTTTGGTATGTGGGAGGAAACCGGAGTGCCCGGAGAAAACCCACGCAGGCATGGGAAGTACATGCAAACTCCACACAGGCGGGGCCGGGGATTGAACCCCGGTCCTCAGAACTGTGAGGCAGACGCTCTAACCAGTCGTCCACCGTGCCGCTTGTTTTTAGATATTCGGTTTTATTCCCGTAGGCTGTTTCCAAGGTGGTGGTTGGCATTTAAGAACCATGCCATGTCTTGACTTAATAACTTGTAGTATCCATCCTTCCATCCATTTTCCGAGCCACTTCTCCACACTAGGGTCGCGGGCGTGCTGGAGCCTATCCCAGCTATCATCGGGCAGGAGGCGGGGTACACCCTGAACTGGTTACCAGCCAATCGCAGGGCACATACAAACAAACAACCATTCACACTCACATTCACACCTACGGGCAATTTAGAGTTTTCAATTAATGTGCATGTTTTTGGGATGTGGGAGGAAACCGGAGTGCCAGGAGAAAACCCACGCAGGCACGGGGAGAACATGCAAACTCCACACAGGCGGGGCCGGGGATTGAACCCCGGTCCTCAGAACTGTGAGGCTGACGCTCTAACCAGTCTTCAACCGTGCCGCGACTTGTAGTATACTGTACTTATTTTTCAATTTGCCACTGACTGGAGTTAATCACACTACCAATGAATCTTACTCAAACAGTGTCTTTCCATACATCAGTTTAATATCCCACTTCTGCTAATTTCCTGATAATTTATACAGTAATTCCAATTAACTCATAGGTGCCTTTGCCCACTGGTGAAAGTGACACAATGCAATGCTACTTACAGGTTGAGCGGGTGCCACGCTGGCCACTGAGCTTTGGTCTTAATGACAGTCAGAACTTCATCGCCCTAACCAGAAAGAACAAAAAAGAAGCAATTGAATTAAATGACAAAAACAATGCCAAACTCATTCCACATTCCATTGGTTTAAGTGTCGAGAAGAAGTTATTGTAATTGGATTGTGTTGAATATGCTCCATTATAATATCTATCTATCATTCCCGTGATGAACTTCACCCTGCAAGACACAGCACCCTGAAAGCAGAAATAATCTGCTGCTCTGACAAACTCCACAGCACATGAGATAAAATCGTGTCTCCAATTGAGCCAAAAAGTGGTAGGAGAAGAATAAGCATTTAAATGATGCGTGATTAGAACTGAATTATACAGTACAATGAGACTGAAAACAAAAGTGTGTGATATTAGCTGGTTTAACTGTTTAAGCATGTTTAAGAGTCACTATCCATCTTGTCATTGGACGAGTTTAGGGGCTCTGCGGCTTCTCTGACCTTACGTCACTCCATCCTCTATACAACACACCAATGCACTCACAGAAGCGCACATCCAGAGAGATATGCATATGAATATAGAAGGTTGGGGCAAAGATACACCATGGCATGAAGGCTCATGTGTGCGTTAGAAGCATGCTTTCTTTTGCAAAACAAATTTGTGAGCCAAAACAAAAAAGCTAAGTCTGTCATTTGATTTTCCCAATAGTGTGTAATGACCAGGTGTTCCAATATATTTTTATATAGAGCGTATTACACATGTCATGTCAAAGGCAACACGTACTTAAATAAATGTTTTGGTTTATTCCAGTAACTGTGCCACCCAGTAGGCCTGCACAAATAAGCTTTAGGTCTGATCCCCTGAGACTTGCTTTGTCATTTTGGTAAATTCCACTCTTACTTTAATGAGCTAACAACAGAATCAATAATCTTTCGATGACTTGATTGGAATGGAAACAGAAGAAACGGTCTGTTCCCTTTCAAAGATGCTAAAAATCACAATAAGTAGAGTTTTTCACTGTCTGTACACAATATTTTTTTGTTTTCACAGAAGACTGATAATACTGTGTTGTTTTGGCTATTCATTTACATGATTGAGTGCAATTTGGGGCTTAAAAACAAACAGCACAATAACAGAAAAATAATTCAGAACAATCATGCACGCTTGAGTATGTTACTACCAAAACAACAACAGCTACTTACATACATAAAATTCTAAATATGAACTATTTGTTGTTTTGCTCATTTACCAAACAGGTAAAGATCAGCTTCTTTCAATCAGGAAGCCAAATAGCCAATCATTCTACTAATTCTACATGCTCTGACCTCTTTGCTCTGAAAGGCCATTTCCCTCCAATATTGTTCACAAATCTAAAGTCTAAGTCTCTTAGTGAGGTTTTCTCCTTTGTCAAGGTAATCCATCCCACCTCACAGCTGTGGCATATCAAGATGCTGATTAGACAGCATGATTATTGCACAGGTGTGCTGGCCACAATAAAAGGCCACTCTGAAATGTGCAGTTTTATCACACAGCACAATACCACAGATGTCGCAAGTTCTGAGGGAGCATGCAATTGGCATGCTGACTGCAGGAATGTCCACCAGAGATGTTGCCCGTGAATTGAATGCTCATTTCTCTACCATAAGCCGTCTCCATAGCCGTTTCAGACAATTTAGCAGTACAACCAACCGGCCTCACAACCGCAGACCACGTGTAAACACACCAGCCCAGGACCTCCACATCCAGCATGTTCACCTACAAGATCGTCTGAGACTTGCCACTTTCTGACACAAACTGTCAGAAAGCGTCTCAGGGAAGCTCATCTGCATGATCGTCGTCCTCATCGGGGTCTCGACCTGACTGCAGTTCGTCGTCGTAACCGACTTGAGTGGGCGAATGCTCACATTCGATGGCATCTGGCACCTTGGAGAAGTGTTCTCTTCACGGATGAATCCCAGTTTAAACTGTTCAGGGCAGATGGCAGACAGTGTGTGGCGTTGTGTGGGTGAGCGATTTGCTGATGTCAACGTTGTGAATCGAGTGGCCCATGGTGGCGGTGGGGTTATGGTATGGGCAGGCATATGTTATGGGCAACGAACAGGTGCATTTTATTGATGGCATTTTGAATGCACAGAGATACCGTGACAAGATCATGAGGCCCATTGTTGTGCTATTCATCCATGTTGGCATCCAACACCTCATGTTGTAGCATGATAAAGCACGGCCCCATGTTGTAAGGATCTGTACACAATTCCTGGAAGCTGAAGACATCCTAGTGCTTGCATGGCCAGCATACTCCCCGGACATGTCACCCATTGAGCATGTTTGGGATGCTTTGGATTGGCGTATATGACAGCGTGTTCCAGTTCCTGCCAATTAACTCTATGCGAAGGAGATGTGTTGCACTGCGTGAGGCAAATGGTGGTCACACCAGATACTGACTGGTTTTCTGACCCCCCCCAGACGCCCACAATAAAGCAAAACTGCACATTTCAGAGTGGCGTTTTGTGGCCAGCCTAAGGCACACCTGTGCAATAATCATGGTGTCTAATCAGCATCTTGATATGCCACACCTGTGAGGTGGGATGGATTATCTCGACAAAAGAGAAATGCTCACTAACACAGATTTAGACAGATTTGAGATAAATTGCCTTATGGGGACTTTGAACCTTGGGACTATGACAGGAAAAGCTTGGGAGTTGGTTGGACATGATGACTAGGAAAAATGTGGACATATTGTGTGTCCAGGAGAGAAGTTGTAAAGGCTGTCAGGCTAGAAGTTTAGGGGCAGGGTTAAAATTGTTTTACCATGGTGGAAATGGGAAAAGAAAAGGAGTAGGGGTTATTTTAAAGGAAGAGTTAGCTAATAATGTCTTGGAGCTGAGAAGGCTGTCAGATCGAGTGATGAGGCTGAAATTGATGGTGTGATGTATAATTCGATTAGTGGCAATGCCCCACAGGTATGATGTGACCTACAGGTGAAAGAGAAATTCTGGAAGGAGCTAGACGAAGTTGTTCTGACCATCCCAGACAGAGAGAGTTGTGATTGGTGCATATTGTAATGTGGACATGTTGGTAAAAGAAACAGGGGTGATGACGAAGTGATGGGTAAGTTTGGCATCCAAGAAAGGAACTTCGAGGGACAGATGGTGGTAGACTTTGCAAAAAGGATGGCAATGGCTGTAGTGAACACTTTCTCCCAGAAGAGGCAGAAACATAGCGTGGCCTCCAAGAGTGGAGGTAGAAGCACGCAGGTGGATTACATCTAGTGCATACGATATAATCTGAAGGAGGTTACCGACTGTAAGGTAGTGGTAAGGGAGAGTGTGGCTAGCCATCATAGGATGGTGGTGTGTAAAATGAGTCTGATGGTGGGGAGTAAGATTAAGAAGACAAAGGCAGAGCAGTGAACTATGTGGTGGAAGCTGATAAAGGAAGTTTGTTGTGGGGCTTTTCGAGAACAGTTGAGACAGGCTCTCGGTGGACAGGAGGAGCTCCCAGAAGACTGGACCACTACAGCCAAAATGATCAGAGAGACATGCAGGAGAGTACTTGGTGTATCTTCTGGTAGGAAAGGGGAGAAGGAGACTTTGTGGTGGAAACTCAAAGTACAGGAAATCATACAAGGAAAGAGGTTAGCTATGAAGAAGTGGGACACTGAGTAGACTGAGGAGAGGAGAAAAGAATACATTATAAAGATATTTGCATATCTGTTGTTTACCAATACTGGCCACTCATGCCAGAGTAGCATCTGCTCCATTTGCACACTGATTGAGGAGTATCTGGAACATTTGCAAAACTAACATTGTCCCAGATTATCGCACTACTCGTCACTTTAAACCGCATACAATCCTTGAAGTCTCGGCGCCCTTTGCACAATGGTCAGTGCACCGGACTATTGCAATATTAGTCATTCGAACTGCTCTAAGTGCTAGAGGACTCTGCATCTTTTTGCACAATTGTCAAAACAAAACAAAAAAAAAATAATAAAAAATTTACCGGCATTACCAGATAACTAGCAACCCTTTACTGCTCAGTGACTGTTTTTTTGTCAATCTCTTTATGTCTCCAAGGTGTTCTCTGTCAATTGACTGTCTGTTGTCGTACTAGAGTGGCTCCAACTACCGGTGACAAATTCCTTGTGTTTTTTGACATACTGGGCAAATAAAGATGATTCTGATTGAGATGTGATGTAGGGTAGAGGTGGCAAATGCCAAACAAGAGGCATATGATGACATGTATGCCAAGTTGGACACTAAAGAAGGAGAACGAAATCTATTCAGGTTGGCCTGACAGAGGGATAGAGATTGAAAACATGTGCAGCAGGTTAGGGTGATTCAGGATAGATATGGAAATATTTTGACTGGTGCCAGTAGTGTGCTGATAGATGGAAAGAATACTTTGAGGAGTTGATGAATGGGGACAATGAGAGAGGAGGAGGAGAAGAGGAGGCAAGTGTGGTGGACCAGGAAGTGACAATGATTAGTAAGGGGGAAGATAGACAGGTATTAAAGAGGATACAAATGGAAAGGCAGTTGGTCCTGATGACATTCCTGTGGAGGTAGGGAAGCATCAAGGAGAGGTTGCTATAAAGTTCTTGAGCAGCTTGTTCAACATAATTCTAGCGGATAAGAAGATGCCTGAGTAATGGAGGAAAATTGTGCTGGTGCCCAGGATTATCAGGATTGACGCTTCTCACATTCAGAAATAATTAAACTGCTGGATTAGTCTGACTGAAATCAGATTTAAAGATGTAAACAACTGAATTCAACTGAAATTGTACCAACATGATTTTTTCATAGTGGAGTAAACACCACAGATTGATGATGATTATGAGAAAGGTTGATATATTGTGTGTCCAGGAGAGCAGGTGTAAGTAAGTAAGGCTAGAAGTTTAGGGGCAGGGTTAAAATAATTTTACCATGGTGTAGATGGGAAGAGAAATGGAGTCGGGGTTATTTTAAAAGAAGAGTTGGCTAAGAATGTCTTGGAGGTGAAAAGAGTATCAGATCGAGTGATGAGGCTGAAACTTAAAATTGAGGGTGTTGTGTATAATGTGATTAGCGGCTATGCCCCACAGGTAGGGTGTGACCTAGAGGTGAACGAGAAATTCTGGAAGGAGCAAGATGAAGTAGTTCTGAGCATACCAGACAGAGAGAAAGTCGTGATTGGTGCAGATTATAATGGAGCCAAGGTGATCAGAGAGGCAGGCAGGAGAGTACTTGGTGTATCTTCTGGCAGGAAAGGAGAGAAGTAGACTTGGTGGTGGAACCTCACAGTACAGGAAATCATACAAGGAAAAAGGTTAGCGAAGAAGAAGTGGGACACTGAGAGGACCGAGGAGAGGCGATAGGAATACATTGAGATGCAACATAGGGCAAAGGTAGAGGTGGCAAAGGCCAAACAAGAGGCATAAATGACATGTATGCCAGGTTGGACACTAAAGAAGGAGAAAATGATCTATACAGGTTGGCCAAACATAGGGATAGAGATGGGAAGGATGTGCAGCAGGTTAGGGTGATTAAGGATCGAGATGGAAATATGTTGACTGGTGCCAGTAGTGTGCTAGATAGATGGGAAGAATATTTCGAGGAGTTGATGAATGAGGAAAATGAAAGAGAAGGAAGAGTAGAAGAGGCAAGTGTGGTGCACCAGGAAGTGACAATGATTAGTAAGGGGGAAGTTAGACAGGTATTAAAGAGGATAAAAATGGAAAGGCAGTTGGTCCTGATGACATTCCTGTGGAGGTAGGGAAGCATCAAGGAGAGGTCGCTATAGAGTTCTTGAGCAGCTTGTTCAACATAATTCTAGCGGATAAGAAGATGCCTGAGTAATGGAGGAAAATTGTGCTGGTGCCCATTTTTCAGAACAAGGGTGATGTGCAGAGCAGTGGGAACTATCAAGAAATAAAGTTGATGAGCCACACAATGAAGTTATGGGAAACAGTAGTGGAGGCTAGACTCAGGACAGAAGTGAGTGTTTGCGAGCAACAGTATGGTTTCATGCCGAGAAAGAGTACCACGGATGCATTATTTGCCTTGAGGGTGTTGATGGAGAAGTACAGAGAAGTACATAACACAGTTACAATAAACTTTTAGAATGTTATTGAACATTGTCGACGACTTTAAAAATAAAATAAAATCAATACCCTGAAATAGGTAAACCTCTGATTAGAAGTTGTGCAGAGGCCAAATATTGTGTAGTTCAAAATTTATTTGTGCACAATGCGATATGCTCGTAATGACACTTGAAGAAATTTGAAGAATAATGGTTTTTCCCCTGTGTAGTAAATCAACGCTATTCGCGGGGGATAGGGACTGAGTCCTGCCAAAAATGGTGAAAAACCACAAGTAATCGCCGCCTCCCAACATTTTTTTGTACTTGCCCATATGAATAGTTTAAACTGTAAATATAACCAAAACTACAATCCCAAAACAATTTAATATCATTTTAAACTCTTCTTACATCATTACCCATTAAAAGAAATGGCGTAAAATGATTAGATTTATTTAAAAAAATGCACTGGAAGTATACATTTTCTTCATACCCCATAAAAATAGTCATTGTCAAGCAATAACGATACCTCCTTTGTAATAGACCTTAAGCAGAGCAAAAACACACATGGGGTGAAGACTCTCTGCAACCTCCCCCGCTAAACAGACTGTTTATAATTTTGTTTGGTCACAGAACTGCACAAAAACCCGGGATGCTGTTTTTTCCACTGATACCGATAATGGTTAACTTGCTGCCTCTCCAAGCAGATACCGATAACGAATAGTATTTTGTAAATGTATCAGGGGTAGGAGGCATGGTGGACAACTGGTTAGCACAGTTGCATCACAGTCCTGAGGAACGGGGTTCAAATCCGGCCTTGCCTGTGTTAACACAGCTTGCATGCTCTCCCCGTGTCTGCGTGGGTTTACTCCAGTCTCCTCCCACATTCCAAAAACATGCATGGTAGGTTAATTGAAGACTCAAAAAAAAAGTGTGAATGTGAGTGTGAATGATTGTTTGACTATATGTGCCCTGCGACTGTCTGGCGACCAGTTCAGGGTGTAGTCCGCCTTTCGCCCGGAGTCAGCTGGGCTAGGCTCCAGCGCCCCCCGACCCTAACCAGGATAAGCGGTGTTGAAAATGGCTGGATGGATAAGAATGGGTGCTGCGATTGGCTGGTGACCAGTTCAGGGCGTACCCCGCCTCCGCCTGAAGATGGCTGGGAAAGGCTCCAGCATGCCCGCGACCCTAGTGAGGATAAGCGGTACAGAAAATGAATGGATGGATGGAAGAATGGGTGATCATTCATGTCGTTTATTTAAATACATTTAAATTTGTGGCTCGGCGAAGAAGGGCGGGGGGTTTGGCTGTTGGTCTTGCACAAGCTGATGTCGGGAGTCATTAGTGGATGCGTGCTCACGCGAGGATGGCCAGCACGAAGGAGGGCCATTGTGTGTTTTGATCTTAATTCCATTTGTAGATTATCTAATTTATTGTCCAGTCTGCAAACGTTGGAACGGAAGATGGGTAGGAGCGGCGTTCTGCAGGGGTTGGCTGCTGTTACCTTAGATGTTAGCCCATCACGACAACCATGCTTTCGCATGCGTCCAAACTGCCCCTGCTTGAGCTCCTAAGCGAGTCTGCTGCTTCGTAGGCCGCTGTTTCTTGCCGCGAATGTGGTTGTTACAAACTCAAAATAACTGGATGATCGTAATTTCATATCCTAATTTACTGCGGATATTGACTACTTTTGGATTTGTAGGTGAAGAATTTTGCTCAAAATATCCATGACTAACACTTCCACTGCTGGCGAGTGGTGACCAGCGCGCCGCTGAATGATGCAGCTCTTGTTATCGGTCCAGTTTATTTTTTCCTATATCGGACCGATCAGTGTGACATCATTTTTTCCATTATCAGGGCCAATAAATATCGGTCTGATAATTATCGTGCATTCCTAACAAAAACTATTTTGTTAGGAATGCACGATAAAAAACTACTAAAAGCAAGGGCTTTTTATATTATGCATGGTGTACTGTATACATATTGTCATTAAAAAAAACAGTATTTTTCTGAGTAGTCAACAATGCTGAAAAGGTTCTAGAATATCATAATTGTAGGGAAAATACAGTGATGAAACTTATATTGTTCCAAAAAACAACATAAGTCGGCTTAAGATCTAATTTGCTTGAGGTCCTTTGTATTACGACAGCTGATTAGAAATATGCTTGCTGTTGACAGAACAAAGGCTATAAAACAAAGACAGGCTTATTCCTTCCCAAATCCCCTCATTAGCCCCACACTTTCCCACTGATTACTTGATCTTTTTAGAATGGAGTAATGGGAGACTCTTTGTGCAGCTGCACTCTAAGGCACTCTATCTTCCTGACTTTGTCTAGTAAAGGAAAATGAACTTGGTGACTTTACAGTTGCATCTGGACTGTGGTATAGATGTGTGACTGGGATACAACATTGAAAAATCAAACATACCCACCTACAACAGAACTGACACTTACTCACAGGAAGGGGGAAGAAAAAAAAAAAGAAAACTGCGACTGCATGTGAAGGTGGCAGGCAATGTGATGAAATCTGACATCTGTCTCTGAGAAATACATTTAAAAGGGCTGTTGACGATGCCTTGTTCAAGGTCACCTTGACAGAACCCATGACCCCTGACTCTCAAGCCCAAGACCTTACAGACTGAGCAACTGCCGCCCCAGAAGTTGTTAATACATGTCATGAAATGTTTTTGAAGCTTTAATTATATCAGTAGTTTTGAAATTATATCAAATGTCTAATATATGAAAATAGTGTGAATGTATCTGTGGGTGTCAAAGATAATTTAAGGACTCTGTCATCCATTATGCCCATCCAAAATGTAAGACTTTTAAGTGCGCCTTATGGTTGTGAAAATACGGTAGCAACAAAAATCATGAAAATGTGTGGGTTAAAACAAAAGGTGCACATCAGATTCAGATGTAAATACCTGGAAATAAAAGCTGTAATGTGGGGATCATCCTTGTTCCTTTGGTTATGTCAAAATTGTTTTCAATCTACAGCACAAGTAAAGCAATTGGCCTCACTGTACCAATACCTTTGGAAGGGAATGCATTTTATATTCCTACTTAAAATGCACTGATGAATTACACTATTTAGATTTGTGACTGTTGCTAATTTTGCTATCAAGCACACATACATAGTGGACACATTGCCCAGCCCCAGGTTGACAATTGTCAATGAAACACTAAGGTAAAAAGGTTTAAATCCTGTTGTGAATTAAAAAAAACAACAACCTGAAAACAGGGATTGGTTGATAATGTTGCTGACATGCTTCACTCTTTAAATGGTATGGGTATGTGATGATTTTTACATGATGTCCTGTACACATTCATTTCAATTTTAGGCCACAAAGTTCAATATTGGTTTAATTGGACAAGGCAATACCAGTATTTGTTTGTATAGAAGGCTCAAGCTGGTTTTTTTTTTGGGTATTTTTAATCTGCTGCTTGCACTGCTGAGAAACTGCCATTGGTTCAGATCTGTGGATGGCTGCTGTGGCCGGCTCTTGCTGTCCTTTTGGAACTTTTTCTTATCTCCAAACGAGAACCTCTTAGTCACAAACACTACCAGGTTTCATTCATTCCATCAACTTTATCGCTTCAAAACTCTTCTCCCTTTACTATGTAGCTCAGTTTGGTCAGGTGTCAAGACAATTTTTTGTTGCCTGTCCTAGAGGTAAGCCGTGCCACAGTCCTGTCTCTTGGTCTTCAGTCAGTTATGTGGGCCTCCTCGTTTGCTTTTTGTTCAAAACAGTAAGGTCTCGTATAGACTCGGTGTGCCTTTAAAAATCTTGTTATAGCAATTTAATCTAACACAAGTGGACTCCTTTCAAGAAAATCAAGCAGAGTTACATTCAACTGGAGTGTCAATGTCCAATTAGTTTATTTGTTGTTTGTTTCTTTGTTACTTTATTGTAGGATACTGAGTGTACAGTAGATTGATTAGTAAAATGAACTGAAAACATTTCAAATCTGAAAAATAATTGGAATCTTCTGAATGCAGTGTAAATGTAAACAGAAACTGTGTGATTACATTCCATTGAATCATGCACTCACGTTTTTTTTTTTTTTTTTGTAAAGGCTAGGTCCTCTAGTATGTTAAACCAGTAGTAAGACTTCAATGTTGACATCCACGTCATTGGTTGTTAACAAATTAGTGTTTTCCTGTTGTTTTACTATTAACTAAATTTTACAGTACTATGACCGCTAATAATGTCAAATGCCATTTTAAAAATTGGCTAGTAATACCCTGGAGAGGATTATGTTATTTACATTAACTCCTATGGGAAAACTAACATTAACTAGTATCCTACAATGGATTACAACAAATATTTTCTATAGTTATCTCTCTCTGATTGTGTTAGGATAGGTTAGTGATAGAAACTATGAGAGACCTATATACAAAATCGTGTTTCATTGGTGTTGTAGGAACGGAACTCCATCAAAAACTGAGGACCCCCTGTACTGTTAACTCTCCATCTCATTCTAACTGCCACTGCCTGGACTTTTCTCTGGAATAATTTTTTTATTGTTTTTAATTTAGGTCATTGGTGGTGTAGTGGTTGACTTGCCTGCCTTCTGTGCATGTAGCGTGGTATCAGTTCCCACTCAGTGACGGTATGAATGGAGGTCTGTCTACACTGTATATATGTGCACTTTGGTTGGCAAGACCATAGTGTAGTCTGACTTTCACCCAAAGTCAGCTGCAGGGCTGTGAAATGGAAAAAGTTAAATCCGAAGAACAATTAGCAGGGGGGATAGGAGTGGTGGGGTCTCTCTCTCTCTCTCTCTCTCTCTCTCTCTCACTCACACACACACACACACACGCACACACACACACACACACGCGTGGGCGCGTACACAAAGATGCATTACATAAATGAACAATATAACAAGTTAAACAACTAACTAACTACGTTAGTAAGTACGTAGCAAATTCATAGAAATTTGATAGCAAAATCTATTATTTGGTAATCTATAATTTGACTGCTTCGTTTTAACCAGCTGTGCGTGCTTCCTTCCGTTGACGTGATCGACCAAGTGCGTTCTCCCTCCAGACCCATACCTCACATCCTGATGACAAGATATTTTCATGAAGGTATTTCCGAATTTTTATTTCAGTCAGCGCCAATTCCACGGATTCTTGATCCCGTTATCCCTCCTATCATGCTTCTTTACAAAGTCGGTCTCGCCGTCTTCCCTCTGTACTATGTCCCTCCGTGACACCGACATACCGCAAACTTATTAATGTAAAAACTTGATAGCATACAATGAATTTAAATGTGTAGAAAGATCGCACCGATACAATATAAATGGCGGAAGATTTGCACCTTGCCTGCCGCAATAGGGTCTTCAGTGCTATAAATATGATGGTCACGATTACAGACCGTCAATGTCAACAGAGTACAATGTTTATTTTATTTTTTTGTGGCAAATTTACACGATTTACATAGATGATTTCTCTACAAGACAAATCTGTGGACTTTTCACAGTCCTGCAGCTGGAACAGGCTCAGCTACCTGTGAGTCTAAACAGGATAAGCAGTACAGTAATGGATGTACATATTTTTTTATTTGTTGTCCTCTTTGTTTTTGAAAATCTTTAGTCAAGCACTTGTCTATTACTGGTGGGTTTGTTAGATTTAAACATTTTGCTGGTCCAGTGTATGTAGTGGTATACTTATGAATGTAGAGGAACTGGATTCTACCTCAAAATGGAAGAAAGCCTTCTATACGTGTCAAGGCCAACTGCCACATCCAAGTGAATAATGTTTTTTTTTTAAACTGTTAAGTGATGAACAAATATGTGCATGCTGAAGAAAAAGACAAAATTACAGGGACATGAAGTCTACAGAAAATATGTGAAGTAACATTGTGGAATCCAGTGGAAGTAAATTGAGAGAAGACAATGTGTGAGTAAATTGCAGTAATTGCTTTGACATTTTGCTGACACAAGAGTTCACTCAGTTAAAAAGAGTCATGAATTCCATGCCCTCGGCCCTGTCACGAGTATAAAGTCACTTCGTGCAAGGGTTTTTGTTTATAACCACTCGGGAAAAGAGAGAGGACACACTGCAGCCACATTTCACAGTTGTACATGGAAAACGTGATGTGAACTGATGCTTAAGAGAAACAAGAAGGGCTGCAGAAGATATACATTATTTGTCACCCAGTTTGGACAGATGTGTTCTGGTCTGGGTAACCTGGAATTACATGTTTATGATCCCTGAAAGACGGGTAAAACAGCTTGGAAAGAAGCAGGAACTATCCAGTAACAGGCATTTACACAGTAACGCACTACAGAGATATTTTATGATGATTATACCAACTGATTTTTTTTCAGTTATTTTCTGTCATTTGTTGTGGAGTTGTTAACAAAGCTGACTTTAGTGCACCTAACGCAGAATCAATTCCTATTCATTCCTCTATTCAAAATTGCCATTTGACTGATTAACATTCTCCCAAAGTTACGTTAGGATTCAGCTCCCCCCGGCAATCTTGAGCAAGATAAGCGGGTATCTTAAAAATGAATAGTAGATGCTTACGTGTAAAGGTCAGCTTCCATCTTGTGTTATCAGTAGATCAGTATATCATTGGATGGTGAGCTGTTATCCTACCGCTCTATAGCTACAGGTTAAGTTAAAATTAATCCACTATATCTTCTTGGTGCAGAAGCCATTCAGATCTACAGCCTTATTATACTATAATGGTTCAACTTCGGGTGGAACTTTGAGCTGCTCCCTTAGAGACACATGGTAATTATCTTGTTGCAGACCTTCCTTAGTGTGCTGAACACAGTGGGATGACGGACACAAACTATAACTGGCTTCTGAGTACCGAATGAAGAGTGATGGGGAAATGTGTCAAGAAGCTGTCATGCTGTAAATGCCACCTCACATATCAGTCGGTTGAGATAGGGGGCTGAAGTAAACCCAACAAACTATCAGTTATGAAAAGTAGATCTAATAGGGAAACACTCTGAAAGGCCATCGCTAGGTTTGACTTATCAGAACATAATCTGCCAAAGGTTAAGTTGAGGGGAGAAAAACAGATGCTTTCTTCTCTTTTTTTCCCCACTGACTGAAATACAGTAAATGTAACCTTGATTTGTGTCTAGGTGTGTGTACCTTCAAACACACAGAATAGCAAAACAAAGGCATATAGTATAGATACCTGTATATAAGGCAGCTCACTAAATTAAGAAAGCCCTCACATTTTTGTATATATTTTATTATGTCTTTTAACTGGACAATACTGAAGAAATGACACTTTGCTACAATGTAAAGTAGTCAGTTCATCCATCCATCCATTTTCTCTTATCCTCACTAGGGTCGCAGGTGTGCTGGAGCCTATCCCAGCTGACTTTGGGAGAAAGGTGGAGTGCAACCTCAACTGGTCGCCAGGCAATCGCAGGGAACATAAAGACAAACAACCATTCGCACTCACATTCACACCTACAGGCAATTTAAGGTCTTCAATTAACCTACCATGCATATTTTGGGGATGGTGGAGTAAATTGGAGTACTCGGCAAAAACCCACACAGACAATGAAGAACATGCAAACACTACACAGGCGTGGGCGGATTTGTACAGGGGTCCTCAGAACTTAGAGGCTGATGTGCTCACCAGTCGTCCAACCTGCCGCCCTTAAAATAGTCAGTGTACAGCTTATAAATATGTAAGTTTGTCACTTTAGAGTAACTTAACACATACCCAATCATGTCTAAACTACTGGCAACAAGTGAATACATACTAAAGTTTAAATGTTTGAAAATGAAATTGGGCCCAATTAACCAGTTTCATTTTCATATATGAGAGACAGTCAAAAAGTCATGACCCCATTTTAATTTAAACCACTAATTAATTGATTTCTTTTTCTGAAATTTTACTATCTGTACATCATGGCTGATCTCACCAGTGCCTTATAAACTTTGCCCTTCATCCGAGCAGAGACTCTTCTGTCACAACACACCTGACACCTTCCTCCAACCATTCCAACCTGTTTGGACTTCTTTCTTCACTTCCTTACCACACTCACCATTGCTCTGGACTGTTGACCCCAAGTATTTAAATTCTTCGACCCTTGCTATCTCTTCTCCCTGTAGCCTCACTCTTCCCCCTCCACCTCTCTCATTCATGCACAATATATTCGGTCTTCCTCCCCGTTTCTAATTCTTCCTCCACCTGCTCCCTGCTTTCACTGCAGATCACAATGTCATCTGCGAACATCATGGTCCATGGGGATTCGAGTCTAACCTCATCTGTCAGCCTATCCATCACCACTGCATACAGGAAGGGGCACAGGGCTGATCCCTGATGTAGTCCCACCTCCACCATAAACTCTTCTGTCACACCTACAGCACACCCACCACTGTTATGCTGCCCTCATACATGTCCTGTACAATTCTAAGATACATCTCTGCCACTCCAGACCGCATGCAGTACCACAGTTCCTCTCTGGGCACTCTGTCCTAGGCTTTCTCTAGATCCACAAAGACAATGTAGCTCCTTTTGACCTTCTCTGTTTTTCTCCATCCACACCCTCAAGGCAAATAATGCATCTGTGGTACTCTTTCTAGGCATAAAACCACACTGTTGCTCACAATACTTGCTTCTCTCCTGAGTCGCCACTACTCTTTCACAAAACTTCATTGTGTGGCTCATCAACATTATTCCTCTATACTTCACACAGCTCTGCACATCACCCTTGTTCTTAAAAATTGGAACCAGCACACTTTTCCTCCATTCCTCTGGCATCTTCTTACCCACTTCAATTCTGTTCCTCATTCATCAACTCCTCAAAGTATTTTTTTCTATCCAGCACACAACTGGCAGCAGTCAACACATTTCCATCTCTATCTTTGATCACCCTAACCTGCTGCACACCCTTTGCATCTCTATCCCTCTGTCTGGCCAACCTGTATAGCGATTTTTCCCTCTCTTTAGTGTCCAACCTGGCATACAGGTCATCATATGCCTCTTCTTTTACCTTTGCCACCTCTACCTATGCATCTCCATGTGTTCCTGTCTCCTTTTCTCAGTCCTCTCATTGTCCAATTTCTCTTAGCTAACCTCTATCCTTGTATGATTTCCTGTTCATTAAGGTTCCACCATCAAGTCTCCTTCTTCTCCCCTTTCCTACCAGAAGATACACCAAGTACTCTCCTGCATGTCTCTCTGATCACCTTGGCTGTAGTAGCCCGGTCCAACGAGAGCCTGTCTCACCTCTTCTCGAAAAGCTGCACAACACTCTTCCTTACTCAGCTTCCACCACATGGTTCTCTGCGCTGCCTTTTTCTTAATCATCATGTCAACCAACTCCCGAGATTTTCTTGACAAAGTCTCAACATTCAAAGTCCCCACATTCAGTTCTAGGCTCTGTGCTTTCATCTTCTCTTTCTGCCTAAGAACTCCTCTCCTCCTTTGCACTCAGAGTTAATTTTGTATGCATCTGTTACCATGTCCACAGTTCCTCCACCTCTCCATAATCATCTCCATGTCCAAACCTGGTCCCACCAAGTCAAAGCTTGTTTCAGTTACTAAACCAAATGTCTTATCCAGTGGTTACTAACCTGGGTTCGATCGAACCCCGGGGGTTCGGTGAGGCAGTCGCAGGGCTTCAATGCTGGACAAGACACACATAGTGCGTGCGTGTGTGTCCATAAAGGCACGCCGTTCAAAACACAACGTTGTGTCAAGGTGGGCGTTTGCCGTTGCGGCGCTGCCTCGAGTTGAAATATATATATATATATATTTTTTTTAAATAATACAATATATATCACAATATTTCAAAAACATAAAACATAATATAATATAAAGCAATATTTCAGCGATACACAAGTTGAGCAGCAACGCTGTGGCATCAGACTGCGCAACCAATAGGAGAGTGGTTGTCAGAATGCTGTCACAGTGCAAACAGCAATACTTAGACGTGAATTGAAAGCATACAAGATACGCCAGCGCGCTGCAGCAGCCCGGCTAAATGACGTGCCTTTGTAGCGGTCACGTTGTTGGGAGCAACGTTCCCATCAAGCGCAATGCAAGTTTAGTGAAAATAAATCATAAATTGCTCATTTCTCAACTGATTTTCATGAGATTTACTTTTTTGTCAACATCAATGCATGTACTATTAATTCGGAACATTTGAAAAAAAGAGCCCAAAAAAAGTACTCTTACCTATGAACCCTTTTCACGGATTGTAGCAATAACACAAAGAAAAGAATGGAATTTGTTGTGAAAATGATTTGAGAGTGGTACTTGCCAAGGAGAAAGGCAACAGCAAAATGCACATTAATTTACGGTAATATTTTATTGAATGATTTTTGTGTGTGTGTGTGTGTGTGTGAGTGAATTTACTGTTTTGTTCTTTGAACAAAATGATTTTGTGTGCAACTGATGCGTGGTTCATTTTGTGCACAAGTACAGTGGGTACGGAATGTATTCAGACCCTGTTACATGTTTTACTCTTTGTTATATTGCAGCCATTTGCTAAAATCATTTAAGTTAATTTTTTTCCTCATTAATCTACACACAGCAAGCCATATTAACAGAAAAAAATGGAATTGTTGACATTTTTGCAGATTTATTAAAAAAGAAAAACTGAAATATCACACAGCCATAAGTATTCAGACCCTTTGCTGTGACACTCATATTTAACTCGGGAGCTGTCGATTTCTTCTGATCATCCTTGAGATGGTTCTACACCTTCATTGGAGTCCAGCTGTGTTTGATGATACTGAATGGACTTGATTAGGAAAACCACACCCCTGTATAGATAAGACCTTACAGCTCACAGCGCATGTCAGACCAAATGAGAATCATGAGGTCAAAGGAACTGCCTGAAGAGTTCAGAGACAGAATTTTGGCAAGGCACAGATCTGGCCAAGGTTTCAAAAAAATTTTTTGCTGCACTTAAGGTTCCTAAAAGTACAGTGACCGGCATAATCCTTGAATGGAAGCCGTTAGGGACGACCACAACCCTTCCTAGAGCTGTCCGTCCAGCCAAACTGAGCAATCGGGAGAGAACAGCCTTGGTGAGAGAGGTAAAGAAGAACCCAAAGAACACTGTGGCTGAGCTCCAGAGATGCAGTCGGAAGATAGGAGAAAGATCTAGACAGTCAACAATCACTGCAGCCCTCCACCGGGGCTTTATGGCAGAACGGAAGCCTCTCCTCAGTGCAAGACACATGAAAGCCCGCATTGAGTTTGCGAAAAAACACCTGAAGGACTCAAAGATGGTGAGAAATAAGATTATCTGGTCTGATGAGACCAACATCGTTGGAGAAATTGTTGGCCTTAATTCTAAGTGGCATGTGCGGAGAAAACCAGGCACTGCTCATCACCTGTCCAATACAGTCCCAACAGTGAAGCATGGTGGTGGCAGCATCACGCTCTGGGGGTGTTTTTCAGCTGCAGGGACAGGACGACTGGTTGCAATTGAAGGACAGATGAATGCGGCCAAGTACAGGGATATCCTCGACGAAAAACCTTCTCCAGAGTGCTCAGAACCTCAGGCCGGGCCGAAGGTTCACCTTCCAATAAGACAATGATGCCAAGCACACAGCTAAACTAGCAAAAGAGTGGCTTCAGAACAACTCCATGACTGTTTTTGAATGGCCCAGCCAAAGCCCTGACTTAAACCCAATTGAGCATCTCTGGAAAGACCTAAAATGGCTGCCCATCAACGTTCAACATCCAACCTGACAGAACTGGAGATGATCTGCAAGGAGGAATGGCAAATGATCCCCAAATCCAGGTATGAAGAACTTGCATCAGTCCCAAAAAAAGACTCATGGCTGTATTAGCTCAAAAGGGTGCTTCTACTAAATACTGAGCAAAGGATCTGAATACTTATGGTTGTGTGATAGTTCAGTTTTTATTTTTTAATAAATCTGCAAAGATTTCAAGAATTATGTTTTTTTTTCTGCCAATTTGGAGTGCTGTGTGTTCATTATCCATCCATCCATTTTCTGAGCCGCTTCTCCTCACTAGGGTCACGGGCGTGCTGGAGCCTATCTCAGCTGTCATCGGGCAGGAGGCGGGGTACACCCTGAACTGGTTGCCAGCCAATCGCAGGGCACATACAAACAAACAACCATTCGCACTCACAGTCACACCTACGGCAATTTTAGGGTCTCCAATTAACGCATGTTTGTGGCATGTGGGAGGAAACCGGAGTGCCCGGAGAAAACCCACGCAGGCACGGGGAGAACATGCAAACTCCACACAGGCGGAGCCGAGGATTGAACCCGGGTCCTCAGAAATGTGAGGCTGACGCTCTAACCAATCGGCCACCGTGTCGCTGTGTGTACATTAATGTGGAAAAAAATAACTGAAATTATTTTAGCAAATGGCTGCTATATAAAAAAAGAGTGAAAAATTTAAGGGGGTCTGAATACTTTCCGTACCCACTGTATATATCTGCAAAGGTAGAAACATGGCAACGAGACTGTTTGTGTTTGTTGAAAAAAACAATAAACAAGAACAGTCCAATTGCCATGATTCAACCTTTGCGGATTACCATGACATGGATGACTGAGAATCTACACAGACAATAAAATATACAGTATAGCTCTTTTGAATTTGAAATAAACCATGTTTTAATTTTCCAATTAGGACGGGTTCTATGAATGCGCGTATGACACTTGCGGGGCTCCGTACCTACAACAAGGTTACGAACCACTGGTTTAATCTGTTTCACTGGGTCAACATTCGTATCGTCATCATATAGGGATGATGACATAGCATACTGGAGTCATTAGTGGCAAGCTACCTCAAATTGTAAAGATCATGCAAATTATTTTAAACAATTCCCACCTAAAAGACTTGCATGAAATACATATATATACATATATATATATATATATATATATATATATATATATATATATATATATATACACATACATACATACATACATACACACACACACACACACACACACACACACACACACAGTTTATAAAAATCACACAGAAGCTTTTGCCCTGTTTTTTTTTTTTGCCCAGTACCCCCCCTTAACGGCCGGCCCCAGACGGCCCTGGGGCCCCTGGATGCGCAAGGTGGAAGTCCCGAATGAGCGAATCATCCACAATAAACGCAGACGGCACCCATGAACGTTCCTCAGGCCCATAGCCCTCCCAATCCACCAGATAGTGAAACCCCCTCCCCCTCCGACGAGACGACAACAGCCGATTCACAGAGAAGACAGGGCCCCCGTCCACAAACCGGGGGGGAGGAGGGTGCCTGGAAGGCGGGACCAGAGGGGACTCCCGGCTGGCTTGAGTAGGCTGACGTGAAAAGCAGGGTGGACCCGCATCGACCTTGGGAGCCTCAGCTTCACGGTGACAGGGTTGATGATCTTTGTGATGGGGAAGGGCCCAACGAACCTGGGAGCGAGCTTCTTGGACTCCACCCGGAGTGGAATATGTTTGGTCGAGAGCCAAACTCGCTGACCCACTTTGTAGTTCGTAGTTCCACTTTGTAGTTCATAGTCCTGCGACGGTCAGCAGCGGCTTTGTAGGACCGTCCCTGGCGCAGCAGCATCTGGCGGGCTCACTCCCAGGTCCTCCTGCAGCGTCTCACCAAGGTCAATGCCGCTGGAACTGTGGACTCTGGGGCTATGGCAGGAAACAGAGATGTTTGGTAACCATGCACAACGTGAAAAGGCGATAGACCAGTGGATGCAGAGGGGAGGGAATTGTCGGAGAATTCGACCCAAACCAGTTTCTGAGACCAGGATCGCGGCTCCTGTGAAGCGAGACATCGGAGCCCATTCTCCAGGTCCTGGTTCCACCTCTCGGTTTGGCCGTTGGTTTCAGGATGAAACCCAGATGACAGACTGACGGTAGCACCTATGAGATTGCAAAACTCCTTCCAAAATTGCGAAATGAATTGGGGACCCCTATCAGACACCACATTCTTGGGGAAACCATGGAACTTGAAAACCTGATTAATCATCAACACGGCAGTGTCTTTAGCTGAGGGGAGTTTTGGAAGTGCAATGAAGTGTGCCATCTTAGAGAACCTGTCAACAACTGTAAGAATGGTGGTATTGCCTTTAGAGGCCGGTAATCCTGTCATAAAGTCTACGGAAATGTCTGACCAAGGACGTTGTGGTATTGGCAGGGGTCGCAACTCCCCAGAAGGACGTTGATGAGAGGGCTTGTTAGCAGCACATACCTGGCAAGCATTGACGTAACCGATAACATCCCTCCTAACATTAGGCCACCAAAAGCGCGGTTCGACCACTGATTGCGTCTTGGCAATGCCTGGGTGACATACAGTTCGGTTCGTGTGAGCCCAGTGGATGACTCTTCCCCTTGAGGTCGGAACCACATAAAGCCTGTTTTCAGGGCAATCTTCAGGGCTAGGAGTGTTTTTCAGAGCCCCTTTAACCGCAGTTTCAATGTCCCAAACAAAAGCGGAAATGAAACATGACTTGGGCAATAGTCTTAGGGTCGGACAAAGAATTATCTTCGGAGAAAATACGTGACAAAGCATCTGGCTTACCATTTTTAGAACCAGGTCGGTAGGATAACGTGAAATTAAATCTAGTGAAGAACAGAGCCCATCTAGCCTGCCTCGCATTTCATCTTTTAGCAGTTTTAATATACTCAAGGTTCTTGTGATCTGTCCATACTAAAACGGAGTCTGTGCCCCCTCTAGCCAGTGCCTCCACTCCATCAAAGCCATCTTGACTGCCAGCAGTTCACGGTCACCAATGTCATAATTTTTCTCAGCTGGGGTCAGTTTTTTGGAGAGAAAAGCACAAGGATGTAATTTATCATCCTTGAGAGATTTCTGGGAGAGCACTGCTCCTATTCCGGCATCAGACGCATCGACTTCTACCACAAACTGCTGTTTGAGATCTGGCAAAGTAAGGATGGGAGCGGAGGTAAAGCTCGACTTAAGTTTTTGAAAAGCTGCCTGACAAAGCGGGTTCCATACAAAAGGTTTGTGTGGTGAGGTAAGATCATGTAAAGGAGAGGCTATAGAACTGAAATTTCTGATGAATTTCCTATAGAAGTTTGTGAACCCTAAGAACCTTTGTACATCTTTGCGTGACGTGGGAGTAGGCCAATTAATAACTGCATCGACTTAGCAAGGGTCCATTTTGACTTCACCTTGAGCCAGGACGAAACCCAAAAAAGAAACTGACGCCTTGTGGAACTCACATTTCTCAGCCTTGACATATGGTTGATTCTGCAGTAACTGCTGCAAAACAGAGCGGACATGAATAATGTGAGTCTCCTCATCCGGGGAGAATATCAAAATGTCGTCCAAATAGACAAAAACATAAACATTCAACATGTCACGCAGGACATCATTGATAAGGTTTTGGAAAACAGCTGGAGCGTTAGTAAGCCCAAAAGGCATTACCAAATACTCATAATGTCCCATTGGTGTGTTGAATGCTGTTTTCCATTCATCCCCCTGCCTTATCCTGACTAGATGATATGCATTTCTTAAGTCCAGTTTGGTGAAAATCTTGGCTCCCTCCAGGAACTCAAAGGCGGTGGAGATGAGAGGAAGAGGGTACCTGTTTTTTACCTTGATCTCGTTGAGACCCCGGTAATCGATACAGGGTCGCAGGGTCTTGTCTTTCTTGTCCACACGGCAGGTTAGAGTCAGTCTCGTTGCCGTGCGAAAGCTCGAACAACAGTGCAAGCAGACACGTTAGCCCAGCATCCACAATCCATTCACAAATTGTGGCGTAATTCGCCCGGCGCTGCCTCCTTGTCTTAGTAAAGCTGTGTTCGTCATCTGTCATCCATCGTTTCCACGCCGCTCGCAACTTCACTTTGAACGCCCTGTTTACACGAATGTCCAGCGGTTCGTCAAGCCTCCCGGAATGATGGCAAGCCCAGAGTTATTCTTTGCTCGTTAATCCATTGCTCTTCCAACTTGGGGCACCTCGCCTTGTTTCCGCGTTTTGTTTTTCTTTTCTTTTCACGAAAACTCAGCTTTGTCTTCTTGACTTGGCGAAGCTCATTTTCCTGTTTCCTCCACTTGTGAACCATGGATTCGTTGATCTTGAATTATCTCGCGGCTGCTTGGGGGTCCTTAGCCAAACCGATGTTGTTTTGCACAATGCACACCCCGGAAATGCTCCCAGTCAGTAAAGCGGTAAATATATACGCTATATCCCAACTGGGCGTGTGGCTTTAGCGTCCTTCCCGTCCTCAGCCCCGTCCGCTTTTCCTCTGTGTAAGCAGAGTGTTGGCAGGAAATGGTAAAAAAAACAACAACAAAAAAACAAACAAACAAAAAAAAAGTCGAGCGCAGCGCTCATCACACAACAACATTTATAGATGTCGGAACTCAGTGCACACATAAGGCGCGACGGTCCCGTCCATGTTGGAGAAAATTTAAGACTAAAAGTGCGCCTTATGGTCGTGAAAATACGGTAATTTCATTTGGTTACATTTTGATCACTTTCTTAATTTTGAATGAATGCGTCAACAGGACCCTTGAACGTTTCCTCTAATAAAATGGATTAAAACCGTACATCATTATTTTGCAATTAACCACATATCTCTTCTTTACACAAACAATAAACTGAAAACAAAACATCATAAAAAATATTGTTTGTTGCATTATGTGTGTACAGGATGTGGAAAAACACCATACCATACCATGGTGACCTGATGGCAAATGTGCACAATTTGGACAATATTGCTTCATATGACAACCCAGGTAAGTGAATGTTCCATAAAAAAGTAAAAAAAAATATTGATGAAACTGTTCAAAAGTCACTTTTATTTTATGTATTCAAAAGTGTAACTATCAGTATGACCTTTTCAAAATGTCATAAAAATTAAGACTGCATCACAAGCTGGCGCTTTGAGGTCATATTATATGAAATTATAAAAATGTCAAGTTTGAAACTACAGTAGAATGGCACATGACCAGAGAGAGACAATTACAACCGTCGGCTTTAGAAGGAGGAAGTGATATGAAAACAAAAGCAGAGCTTTCGCAGCTATTTTTCAAATGTAACTAAAATTGATGGCAATTTCCAAAAGCAAATGTAATTTAATTCCACTGTTTCTCCCAGTTATGTCATGGATTACAATTACATACATTTTGTAATTAAATTACATAATATCGTTACATGAAATGAGTTACTCCCCAACACTAATATGCCAATGCATTTGTTGTTGACCTGGTTCTGTAACTGGTATGTCTTTAAAACCACACAGTTTATCCTGGCTGACAGTTTTCATCCTCACTTGATTTGCTCACTTGTCTCCTTCCTGGAGCCAATTAGAATCATATCCAAGACTCTGCCTGTCACAAGCAGCCCTAAAGAATTGCGGGATTTTATGTTTGTGTATGGCAGAGTATGCGTGAATGTTCAAATGTCGTAACTTCAGCTAACTACCTTCAGATATACAGTACACTTTCCCACAAACCCATTATGTTTGCAATACATGATATTCTCAAGTGGTCTCAAATCATACACATACTGACACACATACTGACACACTTACTGACACACATGCGCACACACGCACACGCACACACACACACACACACGCACACACACACAGCACCACCACCGCCAAGCTAGGCTGAACAGTTTATTTCCCACCCACCTCTTGCTCTCTGAAACGAGTGACAGCATATCCAGATATAGCCCAAGTGACAGCACCCTTCAGAGTAACGTGCTTGATGACCAGCTCAACAAATACTGGCAGTTTAATGCTGATGACAACAGCAGCATTTTTACTGACGCAAATTTGTGATGGATTGGGCGCAAGCATGACATACAGTATACATCCATCACAGTCTGCTGTAATGCATGATGGTATAGAAAACTAACAATTTGTGGTCACATTTCATATAAAGTATTGTATAAAAATCCTACGCAACAAGTCGCAATTAAAAAACACACATTTTAGTGAATTAACATACCCTATTTTCACGACCATAAGGTATTAAAGGTGCAGTCTCAGTTACGGGGTCTATTTCTGTATTTAACACATACATAAGGCGCACCGGTCTTTTTGAAGCTCTCAAGAGGCAGTCCTTGGCTCTTGGACAACTCTTCCGTTGTCCTCCTCTGTCAGAAATCTTGTGAGGAGCACCTGATGCAGGTAACTTTATGGTGGTATGACTGGCTTTCCACTTACGTATTATGACCCCAAACATGCTCACTGGAACATTCAGAAGCTTAGATATGCTTCTGTAACCAATGCCATTGTTATGTTTTGCAACAATTACTTTGAGATGGTCTTGAGACAGCTCTTTGCTCTTACCCATCATGAGAGGTGTCTTGACTCACCTTGGGAATGAGACCCTTTTGTAGGCCATCTATTAGGACTGAATCAGCTGATATTCATTTGCACTGACAAGGGTCTGGATTGCTGTTTGATTATTGATATATTTTAGGTGTTGTCTTGGCTTTCCGTGCCCTTTTGCACCTCCCTTTCTTTATGTGTTCAATACATTTTCCCTGTGTCATTTGGCATTAATACACACAACTTGATTTCTGATCTTATATACTACTTTCTTTGTATGTATGGATTACTTGTGTTGTTCCCAACATCTGGTGAAAATTTCATGTCAATACCACCTTTGGAAATATGAAAATGGTGACGTGTTAAGTACTTCAGCCGCTGTACGTACGTGCATACAAACATACAGTGGAACCTCGATATAACAGACTAATAGGGGCGGGGGGGTCGTCCGTTAAAACTGATTGTCGGTTATATTGAAGCACTTTTTTTTTTGCCATATGCACCCATATTACTGTACAGTATAACATTTTGTGCACTTTTTTTAGTGGCCTAAAACGCCCAGTGCAGTACAAAGTTATTGTTAATAAATATAAAACCTCTTGAAATGTTTGAAAAGTTTTACATTTTACCCAAACTTACTACACTGGTGTGCTTGGTGGTGACAATCAGCTGTTGTCGAGGCAAGTCACTTTCATAAGCCATGAGGAATTAGTGTGCTTTCTCGTTCCAAATCTGTTGCCATAGGTGAACGGCTTGACGAACCCCCCCCAAAAACTGTTCCAGTACCCAAAAAAGCATGTTCCATATTTCAGAGACTGCTGATTTGTATTCCTCTTCAAGCTAACACCGCCACCCATCCCGCTCTCTCTGCGCAGCGCTCTATGCAACAATAAACAAGAGATAAAACCATCATCACCATGGTCACCACGTCAATGCATAGCCTGGAAATGTGCCACATTTAACATGGTCGCCCCAGAGGGATGGGAGGCACGTCTTATGGTTGGATGCAGTCATACTGTGACCCGGAAATACGTCTGTTCCATTCTCTGCCTGTATTGCGCCACAGTGCCAGTAAATAACAGTGGGCAATTCTAAAACTAACAGACTTTGTCAACGCCGCTTTAAGTGACAACTGTAAACTGCTTTTTGTACACGTTCAGTCCTGACAGTCCGTTTTATCCAATATATCACCACAGAACACAATGAGTCGGCCCTCCCACTATATAAGTAACAAGCGCCATCGATGGCTATTTGCCGGAATTGCGAGTTACTTATTATTAATAGCTTAGCCCATTTTTATCATATAATAAGTCAGACCCCGATGGAGATCAGGCATTTTAAAATTACAAGGGACAGAAAGTTGGTCAAAGAAATATGGCACAAAGAAGTACAACTACAAACTTAGTGAGGATAAAATGTGAGTCGATCAAACCATTTTGTCCAGTTATCTCTGCGAGACTAGCTGTCTTCAATATCAGGTCACTGGGTAATAAATCAACGTTGATTAATGACATCATTACAACCTATGATCTGGACTTTTTGCTACGAAATGAAACGTGGTTAAGAGAAAGTAGCTGTAATATCATTTTAAATGAGGCAACACCAGCAAATTTTAATTTTGTGAACAAGTGTCGAACAGGGAAAAAAGGCAGTGGTATTGCTGTTTTTTTAAAGTCATTATTTCAGTGTAAAGAAAATACAATATATATATATATATATATATATATATATATATATATGTGTGTGTGTGTGTAATATTTTTGCTCTTTTGAATATCTCTGTTTTTTATTTAAAGGTGACCCAAAGGTTATTGTTTTAATCATTTATAGACCTCCAAGATACAAGAGAAAATGTATGAAGGATTTTTCAGAACTGGTGTCTGTTATTTTTACTGACTACAACTATGTTGTCATAACGGGAGACTAAGATTCATGTTAACAATAACATGGGAAAATACATCTAAAGAACTCTCTGCTGTACTAGACACATTTGCCCTCTCTCAACATCTTAGAAGTCTAACCCACACTCAAGGTCACATCTTGGACCTGGTCATCTCTAAGTTCTATCAGTTGACACTAAGGATATGGCCATTTCTGACCATTTTTGTGTATTTTTTTAATTACAGATTATTTCAAAAGACCAGACAACCTCTATGTCTATTAAGAAAAGGTAAATAAATGAGAGTACTGTCACAAAGTTTATGGAGACCATAGCTGTGATGAACGTTTGGATAATTTCACCTGGAAAATGTCAAATGTCCGGAATGCTATCGCTCCTATTAAAACTAAGACAATCTTGAGGCGACCTAGAACATAGTGGAGGAGCACAATGATGGTAAAGACATCTAAATCAAAGTAAATAGCAGAACGTTAAGTGGAGAAAAACTCAACTCAAAAATTTACTATTACCTCTACAGAAAAAGTATTTGTAATTTTAATCAAGAGTTAGTCAGGGCTATACTTTTATGAAATCATCAATAAGAACATCAACAATACTCGCACCCTGTTTGCTGTGGTTGACAAGCTCCACCCCCCGAATCAGATAGCTCCAGAACTCCGAACAGTAGATAAATGCAATGAATTTGCTTGTTATTTCTGTGAAAAAATACAATCCATCAGGTTAAATATCAGCACAAATCAGCAAAATGATACTACATCTGAAGCCACCCAGGAAAAACTCAATTACCATGTCAGAATTTGATACAATTGACCATAGAGCTGTAGAGAAAATGGTTCAGCAGTTGAAACCATCAACGAGCTGTCTGTTCTCAATACCATCTGACTAGCTATTGCGAAGTCTGTGCTAGCTGATTTGCAGCAAATAAGCAATTCCTCACTTCATTCAGGCGAGTTTCCTACAGCTCTTAAAGTAGCTGCCATTAAGCCTCTTCTAAAAAATAGAATGCTGGACGCCAAGTTAGCAAGCTATAGACCCATCTCAAATCTCCCTTTCATGGCCAAGATTGTTGAGAAAGTTTTTGTAATCAACTCAGCAATTTCTTGAACATAAAATGGACTTTTTGACAAATCAATCAGGTTTTTTAACTCATCACAGTATAAAACCTGCTCTTATCAAAGTGCTAAATGATATAAAGTTTAATACTGACTCAGGAAAAGCGTCAATTCTGGTCTTGTTGGATCTCAGTGCGGCTTTTGATACGGTAGATCATAATATACTGCTGAACAGGTTGGCAACATGGGTAGGACTAAATGGAACAGTCCTTAAATGGTTCAGGTCCTACCTGGAGGAAAGGAGTTATTTTATAACAATTGGAAGTGATCAATCTCATCGCATGACAATGGCTTATGGGGTCCCCCAAGGATCTGTTCCTGGACCCCTCCTGTTCAGGCTGTATATGCTACCCTTGGGTCAAATTCTTCAGAGCTTTATTTCTGATATGCAGATGACACACAGTTATATATGGTATGCAGATGACACACAGTTATATCTAGCAGTGTCTCCGGATTACTACAGTTCAATGAGGTGTTCACTGTCTAAAACAGACAAATAACTGGATGTGGCAAAATTGTCTTCAATGAAACTAAAACAAAACTGAGATAATTGTTTTTGGAAATAAAGAAAAGAGGATTGCTGTTGGCAAATACCCGCACTCTCTTTAAAAACCAAAGACCAAGTCCGAAACCTTGGTGTACTGATAGACTTTCAACAGTCATATCAAATCAATTACTAAAACCGCCTTCTACCATCTGAAGAACATATCCAGAGTGAAGACTATGATGTGCCAAGCAGACCAGGAGAAGGTCATCCATGCTTTTATCTCAAGTACACTTGACTATTATAATGGTCTTCTGACTGGACTCTTCAAAAAGAGCATGAAACAGTTGCAGCTCGGGTTCTGACCAGAACAAAGAGGTCAGAGCATATGACTCCAATTCTAAAGTCTTTACACTGTCTCACAGTCAGCTTTAGAATATACTTTAAAGTTCTGCTACTCGTCTATAAATCACTAAATGGTTTAGGTCCTGAATACATGAAATAAATGCTAATAGAATATAAACCCAGTAGGGCTCTCAGATCCACAGACTCAGGTCAAATAGTGAAGCACAGAGTCCAAACCAAACATGCTGAAGCAGGATTTAAGTATTATGCTGCACACAAATGAAATAAGTTGCCAACAGAATTGACATCAGACCCAAGTATGAATGTTTTTAAGACCAGGTTAAAAACTCTTCTTTTTTTTCCTCATGCTTTTTAGAGCATTTCCACTTTTAAATATTTCTTGCACTGTACGCTGTTTTAATTTGACTTTTTTTTCCCCCCTCTTTGTTTTAAATGTTTATAAGCTGTTTTTTTCTTTGTTTTTAAATGATTTTAAGCATGTAAAGCACACAGAGTTACCTTGTGTATGAAATGTGCTCTATAAATAAATTTGCTTTGCTTGGGGTGTCTCATGCAGCGAGCCGACAGCGAGTTGGACGGCTCCACTGCGAAGTCGCCTGCTACTAGCGGCTAAGCTAGTGTGTATTAGCTGCTAGTGGGCTCATGGAGTGCGGTGGGGTCACTAAAAATGTCACCGCCTCCCCCTGAGTTGTTGTGTGTGGATCCCCACATAACAGAAACACGGGAAATTCAACTGCCACAGTGGCACACATTATTCAGCCAATAGTTGACTACAGACACTTGAGCACACAGTATACGGGTATGAGCAAATATTGACTGACAGATGAAGGGCTCTCTCCAGTGCCTTCAGCGGACACAACCACACAATCCTGCAGCTGAAGAGCTGGTCTTACTTTCCATGATTTCAGAGCCTTGTTTGACATAAATGTAGATTTTTTTTTTTTAACCCATGCCAATTTGGCAGGCTTTCTAAAAACACTCTTCTCCGTGGTCTGTAAAATTTACAAGACATTTCTTGGCCTCTTTGGTTTGTCTTTAAAATAAGAAATGAAAGAAAGCTGTGTTACAAGGTAGAGTCATGGTGCAAGAGGGGAACCCACTGAGTGAGAACTAAGGACCCAGTTAAAGTCCAAAGGAAGTACCATAACATATAAAGGAACATTAATTAATACTAAGAATAAGTACCAAACAACAAAATAATGTGTGGCGTTGGTAGGGTTGTGTGAGAAAATCAGTAGACAGGGAAGCAATGACAAACCCCTCTAGCTTTGAAGGTCTTTTTTTAAAGTGTGACTTTGGAATGGAAAGAGGTGTCATTTAGCACTAGTAGAAAAAAACAGCAGCAGCTTTCCCCTGGGTGACAATCGTAAGATCTGCTTTGGAAGGAACAGCTGCAACTGCGTGTTCACTTGTCTTTAGGATTCTGCTAGGAGGCTATTTACTCTCATTTAAAAGAGGAAAATGTTATCTATTAGATGATCGACGGTGCAAAAAAGCAACAACTTCACAAGTAAGTCGCATCAAATGGCTTTTCATGAAGCCGTCAGAGACGACTGAACACCATATTTGAAGAGAAGGCGATCTTGAAATAAAATGTTCTTAGCTCAGTATGATCACAACTGGATCACAACTTGGTAAGAGCACATGACAGTCCACACTCACCAATCATTAAAAATAAGTACTTATTATACTCTTGAAAAGATCAAAGAAGCGCCTGAGAGTTGGCAGCCTGTTTGTTACAACCTTCTGCTAACTTTCTCCTTTATTTGTTCTTTCCATTTGTTTTGATCATTTACCATTTGGTTTGCGTTGTGCTAAACCATTTGCCCTGTTACAGCGTTTTAGCCATGATATCTTTTGGTGGAGAATAATGGTGCTTGGTTATTGCTGTGTGCAACAATGAGCCAGTCTGTGAAAATTTGGTCTAAGACACAGAGGGGCGCAGCAGGAGTTTTTTCTGAACAAGTATATTTGAATTTAAAAAAAAAGGTGTGTGTGTGTGTACATTCATGTATGTATGTATGTATGTATGTATGTATTTATTAACACTGTTACACATTATTATTAGTTTAATGTTCAATTTCCATTGTGTACAGCACTTTGTTACAGCAGATGTTTTTTTTATTTATTTATTTATTTTTTTAAGTGCTATACAAATAGTTGAGTTCATCATCCCTAAATGGAGTTAGTATCCAGTTTGTCTATCAGTGATTTTGGAAATACCTCAGTCCCATTCTTTGCCTGCATTGCACCACAGCGCTAGTACACAACAGCGGCCTATTCGTGAACACACTTTGTCAACGGCAGTTTACGTGACAAATGGAAACTATTTTTGGACACTTTGTTCAGTCCCGACGGTCCGTTTAATCTGATATCCATTACATCGGGTTCCGTTATATCGAGGTTCTACTTTAATTGTTACTGCAATAGGGAGACAGGGCCGCTGGCCACCCAGAAATGCAGAAATATTGACTTTTTGCTTTGTTACGTAGTTGTTTCTTTTTTTTAAATTTATAATTATTCTTTTTTAATAAATACATATTACCTATTTATACTTACAATTATGGATTGTTTTTTTGCATTTAATTTCCACGTTCTGTACATCTTATCCTCACAAGAGTTGCGGGTGTGCTGGAGCCTATCCCAGCCATCTTCAGGCGAGAGGCGGGGTACACCCTGAACTGGTCGCCAGCCAATTGCAGGGCACATATAAACAAACAACTATTCACAGTCAACATTCACACCTATGGGCAATTTAGAGTCTTCAATTAACCTACCGTGCATGTTTTTGGGATGTGGAAGGAAACCGGAGTACCCGGAGAAAACCCACGCAGGCATAGGGAGAACATGCAAACTCCACACAGGCGAGGCCGGATTTGAATCCCGGTCCTCAGAACTGTGAGGCAGATGTACTCACAAGTTTCCCACCGTGCCGCCATGGTTTTAGCATGGTAAATAAATTAAAGAAAGTCAAAAAGGCCCTTGCATCCTTTGATTTTTCTTTATGTGGCTCTTGGAAGAAAAGTTTTAGACACACCCCTGGATCAAAAGAAAAATAAATTATAATACAAAAGACAATATCACCTGTGACCCTAGGTTATGAGCGACGCATTGGAGACCTCGGCTATATTGCAGAATATAATGTGAATGTGTTTATTTGTTTTAACATAAAGCTAAACGGGCTGAGTATTCCCTGCGATTGGCTGACAACCAGTCCAGGGTGTAAAAAAAAAATTGCATTATACACGAGAAATTACGGTACATCACATCAGACACGCTAACTGGTGATAAAAGGCAAGGTAAAAGATGGGTTTTAAGCAAGGATTTAAAATGAGACAGTGATGAGGCTTGTCTGATGTGGAGAGGCAAAACATTTCACAGTTTTGGAGCTGCAACACCAAACTCTCGTTCACCTCTAAGTTTAAGCCTGGCTCTGGGCTCTGTCAGGAGCAGCTGGTCAGCTGACCTGAGAGAGCGGCTGGGAAAGTAGGGGTACAGCAGCTCAGACAGATACAGTGGGACAAGGCCATTAAAGGCTTTAAAGGCAAATAAAATAATTTTATATGCATCCTAAAACGAATAGGCAGCCAGTGGAGTGAAGCTAAAATAGGTGATATACTGTATGCTCATACTTTCTTGTGCCAGTTAAAAGACGAACCGCAGCATTTTGAACCAGTTGCAGACGAGCAATGAAGGACCCACTAACCCCCATATATAGTGCATTGCAGTAATCCAGCCGAGGGGTCACAAAGGTGTGGATTACTCTTTCAAAGTCCTGTTTGTGAAGGATCGGTTTGATTTTTGCTAGCTGCCTTCACTGGACAAAGCTAGATTTAACCACGGCTTTAATTTGGGTGTCAAACAGATCAGTGTCCACTATTACACCTAGGTTGGTAATGATGGGTTTTTGATATTGTGCTGAGGGACCCAGATCAACTAGGGCGTGGGGTCAAAGAAGTGCCACCAAAGACAATGGACATCAGTCAAAAACGTTAAGTAACATCCAGGCCTCATGTTAGCACTCTATCAATGGCTTAGCATAGTAGGTGTCTGACTTTTTAAAGGGGATGTAGATCTGACTGTGATCTGCATCGTAATGTAAAGAAAAAACATGTTTCCTGAGAATTGAGCTGAGTGGGAGTAAATACAAGGAAAATAAGAGAGGGCCAACCACAGAACTCTGTGGCACCCCATGTGAAAAGGGAGCAGTGGATGATACAGAGGCAGCAAGGCTAACACAAAAGGTTCGCTGAGACAGGTAGGACCTGAACCATTCAAGTGCTGTACCTCTGATGCCCACTGCTCCAAACGAGTAATCAGGATGTCATGGTCCACTGTATCAAAAGCTGCAGTCAGATCTAAAAGTACTAGGACAACACAGTGACCAGAGTCAGTAGCTAAAAATATGTCATTAAAAAATCTTAAAAGCGCAGATTCGGTGCTGTGCAATGTTTTAAAACCGGATTGGAAATGCTCAATAATATTTTGTTGATCAATAAACTCTGTAAACTGGGAATAGACAATCTTTTTCAAGATTTTAGCAAGAAAAGGCAATTTGGAGAAAGGCCTAAAATTTGTCAAAACAGTGGGATCCGGCCCAGGTTTCTTTTAACAAAAGTTGTACAACAGCATGTTTAAAATTAATGGGAACCACTAATTTGGAGGCATCAATTTTGCCTAGTTGTCATCTGTCTCAGTCTGCCCTGCGTCAGCTTTCGGCTTGCAATACAGTGTTCTGCTCCTATAGCAAGGTTCATCATTACCATCCCCGCTATATTGAACTGTTTACGCAATCTTTCTTTTTGGGTTGATACTTTAATGCCCTTATGTGGGAAAGGACAGCCACAGTTACGATGCATTTTTCAGCAGTTGATTGAGAACATGCTCACGTAACCCTTACATACTGTTCATTTTCCATGCTCACATAACATGTTCTGGGTCCATGACCCATTCCAACTATATCCTCATAACAATTGTTTATATCAAATTACGAACTGCATACAGTTTCAAAATGTAGTAATAGTCTGTCTGACACAAATGGATTCTTAATCATTCAATATTTTAGAAAAATGATAAAGTACATTTTTTTTAGCTTAATGAGCATTTTCCTTGCTTTAACACAGACTGGTAAATCTACAATCCTTTTTTGTAAAGGCGTCAAATTTGACAGGCTCAGTGTACACAAACTTTGTAGCACTTTACAAAAGAATACAATTTTTAAATTGTTGGATTGTTCTGCGATTGGCTGGCAACCAGTTCAGGGTGTACCCCGCCTCCTGCCCGATGATAGCTGGGATAGGATCCAGCACCCCCGCGACCCTTTGAGGATAGGCGGCTCAGAAAATGGATGGATGGATGGATGAAATTTTTTATTTTGTGTCACCGAAAGCCTGCCGCACAGAGTGACGCAGCCGAATGACTATGTGGACGTCATGAAAAAATTAAGGTTGGTGACTCTTCGCCTCTCACCAAACGACAAAGCATCGCATATTTACCGACGCGCTCCTGTATTAGGTTTATCGAGGCTCCAAATATAATATACTGTACTGTAATGTGTTTTTACTGAACCACAAAAACATGGCGCAATTGTCAAGAAAGACGTGGATGTCCACCAAGAGGAGACGGGCGAGAATTAGGAGAGAGTGAATATTTTGAGAGGCTGTTGGCAATCGATTGCCTCATTCACTGACTGCACGTGCATTTCGGGGACAGCGACCACACTTTTAACGCCCTGTAAAATGAAATCATAGATTTGTTTCTAAACACATTATACATGTTTGAAGATAATTGCCGAAAATGTGCGCAAAAAGAAGAACTACTTAGTACTGAATTGTGGAAATATAGCGTTAATTTTCTTTTTCACAATTTCTTTTTCACAAATTTTTGGGCATAGCTCAAACGTGGCCCAGTAACACACTCGGGGCCCTGGCATGATTTGCCCCTCCCCCACTATATATGAACTTGAGCTGCACAGTGACGTACAGTGTCATGAAAAAGTATTTTGTATAATTTCCCCACGTTAATGTTTAAGATCAAACAAATGCAAATAAAGATACCCCAATACAAAAATGTTTTTAAATAGTGATTTTACTTATTAATGGAAAAAAACATTCAAAGCTACCTGTCCCTGTGTAGCAGTCTTCAAATCTTGAAGGTTCAGTGGGCTTCTTTTATGGACCTTGAGTTTCAGTTCTTTCCATAGATTTTCGATTGGATTCAAGTCAGGTGATTGGCTGGGCCATTTAAGCAACTATTTCTTTTTTCTTTGAAAGCAATTGCGAGTTTGCTTGGCAGTATGTTTTGGATCATTATCCTGCTGAAAGTCTACCCTCATTTCATTTTCATCATTCTCGTAGATGGCAGCAGATTTTTGTCAAGAATGTCTCGGTACATTTTAAAAAGTGTTTTTTTTTTTTAATATGGTATCTCTATATTGTGTATTTCCTACAGCAACAAACGAGGGTTCAGTTTAGTTAGAAAATTGGAGGTCAGTGCAGAAAGAGGCACAGAGGTTTTTCCTCAAGGCACTGTCCACACATCACTAATTGTGATAATAATCAGATGTGTGGACAGTGCCTTTCTCAAGGCACTGTCCACACATCTGATTGCTCCTGTGGATAGTTGGGACTCTCAACTAAATTGGAGATTACTGGCCCAAGTCGGCTCCCCACCTATACAGCAGCCACTTAGTGCTTCACCCAGTTTGAACTTCAATGCTCCAAAGTGAAAAGACTGGAGGGAAATGTTAAATCTTGAGAAATAAAAAATTGGAGGAAAAAAACCCTCAATAGTATTGTCAAAACATGGTGAAAATCTGGCAAGAGTATGTTATCTTTTTTAGTCTGATGTCAAAGTATACCAGTGGAACGCTATTCCATTCAGGAAGGCCATTGCTGTCATTGCAAATAACAGACTAGTATAAAACTATGTCATCTCCCTTGCTGTATGGGTAATTGAGCCACACTTTTTTTTTAATATGAGAACAAAACAGCTACTCCAAAATCTGAGTTTTATTCATAGTACATATTCACATTGCACATTTTTTAATCTACTGTTCCGTAATAAATCTGTTTCATTCCATTACGAAAAAGACTTTGTGGTACCTAAAAGCCACAAAGAGATAGAAGCAGCCAAGAGACTAGTTAGGACAGTCTGTCAGTGCTTAATGTCTGGAAAAAAAAGTCCAAACCCAAACTGACAGGCATAAACCACACTGACAGCTCATCATTGTTTGCTTGCAAATGGTCAAAATACACCTTTATGTGGCCAGAGAGCGAGAGGGTGAACGACAGAGAGACAGAGTGGTGTAGAGAGAGATCCAGATGAACCATAACTTTGTATCAGGATTATAATAGTTTTAGATTTTCCATTATAGTTGGTTTTTATTTAGTTTTGACTTTTTTTTTAGTTTTTAGTTTTGACTCCTCCTTCTTTAGGAGTGTGTGTGTGTGTGTGTGTGTGTGTGTTCGTAGACGTGTCTATGTGCAGGAGTGGAGAGAGGAGTTGGAGCCTGGACCAGCTGCAATTCATCTTCATCAACGGTGTACTTAAGCCAGTCCCGAACGCCACCTCATCGCCAGATCATCTTGAGTAGTCGTACTGTCAGTCGCATCTAGCGCGCAAAACTATTCGCACTTAGTTCTACGAAATACTGATCAGCTTTTCCCCCCCTTGACACCTAGAGACTCCACGCCTGCCTCCTCACCTGCACACCTGCGGAGAAACTCCACACCTGCCACCACGCCTGCACACCTGCCTGCCTGCGGAGTTCCCCCACGCCTGCTTCCTCGCCCGGACTCCCTTCACACCTGCAACCTCGTCTGCACATCTGCCTGCCTGTGGATGCCACTGTCTGGCCAAAAACGGACCACCCGAAGTCCCTGCTTAACCTAACTGGGCGCCGCTTCCCCGTTTGCCTTTGTCAAGGAAATAAACGTGCTATAAGTTTACTTGCTTTGCTCGTCTATGCTGTTGGGTCCTCTCCCTTGTCCCAAACTCTAACAGTACAATCTGGCCAACAGAATTGACCCCACAGAGATGAATCCCAGTAATCAACCCACAACCACACAAGCCGTACTCCTTGAACAACGATCAACCTCTCCACTTACTCAAGGACAAGGTAAAAGAATTCTCCTAAGCACTTGCCTCCGTGCAAAGCCAGTTTACTGCTTTACAAACATCGAGTCAGCCTCTACATGCTCCTGCTCCTTTTTCACCGTCACAAACTTTCAAACCTTTTGTGCCCACTCCCACACCATATGAGGGAGACCTTGGATCATGTCACGCATTTTTGGTGTAATGTTCCTTTGTATTTGAACAACAGCCACACACATATAGTTCAGACCTAGCCAGGATAGCGTTCCTTATTGGGTGCCTTCGTGGAGCAGCGCTCGCTTGGGCTTCGTCAGAGTGGGAGAGGGGGTCAGCCATGTGCGCAACCTATTCCAGCTTCACTGAGGAGATCTTCGACCACCCGGTACATGGGATGGAGGCGGCCAAGTGTTTAATGTCTCTTCGCCAGGGTTCCCCCAGCGTAGCGGAATTCTCCGTGGAGTTTCATAGGCTCGCTGTTGAGAGTAGATTCAATGACCGAGCACTCCAGGTGGTATTCATCCGCGCGCTCAATGAGTCAGATACGAGTTAGCCTCCCGTGACGAACGCACCAATTTTGATCAACTCGTTAACTTTGCAATAAGAATCGACTGCTGTCTCAGAGAACGTCAAAGAGACCGTTACGAGAAGCGGCCAGCCATGTCGTCTTGTTACATTTCTCACCAAGTGGGAAAGAACAAGCTCACACCTGAGGAAAGTGCACGGAGATACAACGCTAAGCTTTGTATGTATTGTGGCCAGGGTGGTCATTTTATCCGCACTTGTCCAGCATGACCATTATAAGGGTGGGCTCATCAATAGGGAGGGAACTATTGTTGAGCCATACGGGTCGTGCCTCCACACCTCGGCTTCAATTCCCAGCCACGCTGTCTTGGAAGGACCAGTTCCGAGACCTATCCGCTCTGGTTGACAGCGAGGCGGATGACAATTTTATTGATAGGGACCTGGTGAGACAAATGGGAATAGGAACTTGTCCGTTGGCTAAGCCCTTGAAGACCACTGCACTTAACGGATAGTTACTATCGCACGTGGACCAACAGACCCTACCCGTATCCCTCGTTCTCTCCGGTAATCACCACGAGGTAATTAATGTCTTTATTTTTGAGTGCCCTCAGACACCCCTGGTACTTGGGTTATTCTGGCTTAAGTTACAAAATTGACTGGACACGCCCTAGACTAACCACCTGGAGCACGTTTTGGCATACTAATTGTCTAAAATCTGCTCTCGTATCTGCCAGTCGTGCCAAAGAACTGGACAAGCCTAACCTCACCTCGGTTCCAGAGTGCTACCATACCTGGGTCAAGTTTTCAGCAAGGGCCAAGTGGTGGCCCTGCCCCCTCATCGTCCATATGACTGCGCCATCGATCTCTTGCCTGGAGGCACACTCCCTAGTGGTCGACTTTATAACATCTTGCGACCAGAGAGGGATGCTATGGAGAAGTACATCTCTGAATCGTTGGCTGCAGGTATTATTCGACCATCTTCCTCTCCGGTGTGTGTTGGGTTCTTTTTTTGTGGGAAAGAAGGAATCAACCATGAGACCATGCATTGACTACAGTGGGCTTAATAACATCACTATTTCAAGACAAGTACCCCACATTCCATTGTTAGACTCAGCGTTCCCTCCTTTCCATAGGGGTAGCATATTTTCCAACTCCGACCTGCGAAACCCTTACCACCTTGTCCGCATTCGAGAGGGTGATGAATGGAAAACTGCTTTAAATACTCCACAAGGTCACTAGGAATATCTCATAATGCCGTTTGGATTGATCAACGCTCCTGCAGAGACTAGTAAATGATGTCCTCCGGGATGTGATAAACGACTTTGTTTTCGTATATCTTGATGACATTCTGATTTTCTTGCAGACCCCCTCCGAACATGAACATCACGTGCGACTGGTGCTCCAGAGCCTCTTGTATAACAGACTCTTCGTGAAGGCTGAGAAGTGTGAATTTAATGTCTCTGAGACTAAATTCCTAGGTTACATCATTGCTAAGGGAGAACTATGCATGGATCCTGCCAAGGTAACTTCAGTCTCTGAGTGGCCTCGACCTGTCGACCGCAAACAATTGCAGCTGTTACTTGGATTCGCTCACTTTTATCGGCGGTTCATCAAAGGCTATAGTCACATCGCAGCCCCTCTCACTGCCCTTACCTCCACCTCCATTCCCTTTCACTGGTCAGAGGCTGCTGACTTCGCCAACAGCCTCAAGAATCGTTTCACCTCTGCGCCTGTTCTTGCCCACCCTGACCCATCTCGCCAGTTTACTGTGGAGGTGGACGCCTCTGAGTTGGGTGCAGGTGCCGTGCTGTCTCAACGGCAACCAGAGGATGGCAAGATCCACCCATTTGCCTTCTCCTCCTGCAGACTGTCCCCCGCAGAACACAATTACAGCATTGGTGACTGGGAGCTTTGATGGTGAAACTAGCTCTGCGGGAATGGCGCCACCTTCTAGAGGGAGCGTAGCAAACATTTGTGGTCTGGATGGACAACAAGAACTTGGAATATTTGAAGTCTGCAAGGAGACTGAACCCAAGGGAAGCTAGGTGGGCTTTTTTTTTTTTTTGTCGGTTTACCTTCACCATGTCTTATATCCCAGGTTCAAGAAATGTCAAGCCTTTTCTGCATAATTTCTCTAATGTTATTCTCTTTAGTGAGCTGGTTTCTAGCACAATTATACAGGGCTCTATCCCCACTATGATTGGCAACCTCTTTAGCCTGGCGAAGTTGCTTAAATTTGGCAGTGAACCACAGCTTGTTGTTATTGAACGTACAAAATGTCTTCGTTGGAACAGACACACCTTCACAGAAACTGATATAGGATGTGACACAGTCCGTATATTCATCCAGGCTGCCAGTTGAAGTTTCAAAGACACTCCAATCTGTGCAGTCTAAACAGTCTTGAAGTTCTAACTTTGCTTCATAGTACCATTATTCACTGATTTCACCACAGGCTTCGCACATTTAAGTTTTTGCTTGTATGTTGCTATGAAGTGAATTAAGCAGTGATCAGACGAGCCCAGAGCTGGACGGGGGCTAGCACAGTATGCGTCATTTAGCGTCGTACAGCAGTGGTCTAGAATGTTGTTTTCCCTGGTAGGACAGTCAATGTGTTGCTTGTATTTAGAGAGTGCGTGGTTGAATTTAGCCTTGTTAAAGTCCACAACAATAATGAGGGGTGAATCTGGGTGATTTTTTTCAAGTTCCTTTAGTTGTTCACCAAGCATTAGCAGTGCAGCATTTGTGTTAGGTTGAGGTGCAATGTAGACGCCCGTGAGTAAGAATGAAGCGAACTTGCGCGGCGAGTAGAATGACTTACAGTGCAAAAACAGCGACTCCAAGACCGAGCTGCAGTGTGTACACAATTTTTCATTGATATAGAAGCATATCCTACCACCTTTTTTCCCCCCCGATAACTCCGTGACACGGTCTTCCCGGTGTACTAGGAAGCCCGGAAGCGTTACGGCACCATTTAGGATGCGTTCACAAAGCCATGTCTCCGTGAAGCGCAGGGCGGCAGAACGTCCGAACGTCCGATGTCCTTACTAGTCTTTGTGAAAAGATGAATCTCGTCAATGTTGTTGAGTAGGGAGCGTAGATTTGCGAGGTGAATCGACGGGAGCAGCATTCGGAATCTTCTCTTACGGAGCTTTACCTGCACTCCGGCTCACTTCCCCGCGGCCACTGCTCAGAGAAAAAACTGAGCGGATTTGTGAAAGTTGGTGAAAGAAAGTCCAGGGTAGACTCCCTCATGTTTAGCAAGTTTTCCCTTGTGTAAGTGAGTCGCGTAATGTCTCCAAAGACGAACGAAAAACACAAAAACATCGACAGTACTAGAGGGCATGTAACCAAGGCGACCACACGGTTAGGCGCCATCTTGAAATAGTTTGAAAAGGATTTGCAAATCATTGTATTCTGTTTTTATTTACATTTTATACAATGTCCCAACTTCATTGGAATTGCAGTTTGTATTTATGTGCAGGTTTTTTATTAATATTATAAAAAAATAGTTTGACAGTGCAAACACATACCATTAACAGCATGTATTGATGAAAGCATTACCATTTGAGACGTTCTTTTTTTATTATTGCAAAGCTTGAGGATCCAATGAAAATCTAAATCCAATGAGCAGTAGTTCACTTCAAATTTTAATGAAGTATATGAAAAAAAGATGGAACACATGCAACCCGAAAGATATGAACAAATGTGAACCCTACCTTCTGTCGAATCTCTTCTTCCATTTTGATGGGGGAGCCAAACTCAGCAACTTGTCGGACCCCCTCACTGGCATACCCTCCATACTCCCAGAGCACATAGCCTCTAGAGTGGGATGCACCAATCAGTGCAGACCAGTGGTTTGCCCGTCCTAGAGGACAGAAATGTAACAAATTCTCATGAATAAAAACTGTCCTGTCAGTGATCTGTGTCTTACAATTTTGAAAAAGGACCTAATGTAAAGATGGGGAAGTATCAAGCTTCTGATCGTGAAATGAAATTACTTTTCATTGTGAATTTAGATGACAGCAATGACAGTACTTTACCATTGAGGAGAATATCAAAATTTATGTTATATGAAAAAAAGTCTTCAATTAGTGCGCAACTGCACATACTGTAAGTGGATAGCAGCAGTATATACGTATATCAGACGGTGGTGTATCAGCAATTTACTGTGAGATATTTGCGAGATAAAATGTACTATGCTTTGAATGAAACAAAAAGCCTTAAATATATCCATCCATCCATTTTCCGAGCCGCTTCTCCTCACTAGGGTCGCGGGCGTGCTGGAGCCTATCCCAGCTATCATCGGGCAGGAGGCAGGGGAAAAACCCTGAACTGGTTGCCAGCCAATCGCAGGGCACATACAAACAAACAAGCATTCGCACTCACATTCACACCTACGGGCAATTTAGAGTCTCCAATTCATGCATGTTTTTGGGATGTGTGGAGGAAACCGGAGTGCCCGGAGAAAACCCACGCAGGCACGGGGAGAACATGCAAACTCCTCAGAACTGTGAAGCTGACGCTCTAACCAGTAGGCCACCGTGCCGCCGCCTTAAATATATGATAAGGTAAAATTAAGGATATTTTACTTGCAGGATATATGTATACACATATCCTGTATGCATGACAGCATGCTTGAGATTTGAGCTCACTGGGATAGTCTTTGGGATGAACTTTCTCTGACCAGTTGCCATAGAAGGTGAGTCTGTATTTAGCTGTCCCACAGGCACAACACTCGAAGGCAGGGTCTGCTGTTGCCTCCCCAAACACACGCTCTGCACAGAAGATGTTAAGACTCACATTATCTCTTGTAAATATAGCAAACACCTTGTCAAGATGACATCACACAACCCACAAAAAAAAAAAAAAAAAAAAAATTGTAAATTGGATTTTGGTCAGGAAATTAAGACTTAAGTTTTATATCAGAAAAAGTACTTTTCCCAAACATTTAAATCTGCATTTTTATCAGCGATGAGGGAGTCCAATCCCCAAATGTAGACATAATGTTTACACAGACAGGGAGCATTGTTACAAATCTGTCATGGATTTTACTCTTTCTTGACAACCTGAAGGCTGAAGCACAGCTCTGTGGTAAAACAAAAGAATATTTCAACCTGAACTCCCTGGAGATGTTGTCTTCACATATTTCCCTCTGCCTCTGTTGGTGTCATTTAAAAAAAAAATAAAAATGGCACAGAAAAACTGGAATGTGCTGTGCTCTCATTAAATAAAATGAGACATGGTAAAGCCCACCCCCATGTTGAGTGGTCACAGATATGAGCATCAAGTAAGGAGAGAGGAGATGATAGGCAGCTGTCGTTACCTCTCTCGCACAGCCGGATGGTAAGAGAGCCCTCATCTTGGAAATAAATGATTTTCTTCTGGACAATGCTTGCCCTGCAAACAGAGAGTATTGCACAGAGAAACGGTGGAAAATATTACATTTGGAGAGAAAATTATTAGTTGGAAAGATGTAAGGCCAAACAGAACATTTGATGTTCAATATTTTTGTTTTGTCCCCTAAAGATCAAATCCATGTAATATTCTGAAAATGTAATCCAAGGTACTGAAAACGTTTTCACACAGTCTCATCATTCACCTACTGATGACAACGGTAAAGACATGGCCCACTGAATTTTCTTTTGAAAATCTATTAATTTTACTGATGTATATATTTGAATTATTGGCAGTTGTTATCCATAAAAAGATAATTGTTTCCAAGAAAATAAGTGTTTTATTTTTTGATTTTGTTTGACAAGTCGGCTACACAAAATGAAACATTTTTGTAGGTTTGGACCTTTGCCCTGAGAAAATCCTTGCAACCGGACCCCTGCAAACAATTTAATTTAAGAACCCTACTATATCATTTCCAATACAAACAGCCATCTTTTACCGAAACATAAGTACAGCCTACGAGTCAACAAATAGCCTGCAGGCTGCAGCACGTGTTTATGCTAGGTCTTCTTTTGATTCAGTGGTAGTGCAATGTTAACATGTTTATATGTGTATTAAGGCAGATGTCAACATGACATCCTTAAGTACCTTGATGGTTGGGTCATCAGATTATACTACAAAAATTAGGAGACCTACAATAACTGTCACCACTCATTGGTTAGTATTTATTTACATTTAAACTGTGTAATGTGTGGGGTCAGGCTGGTAAATGAGACAGTAAAATATTTTAAATTGCCAAAAATCATTGAATACCTTACTTCTATTTCCAACATCCTATCTTTGTGAAGCTGGATTTTCTGCAGTGATGGAGAACAAAACAAAATCATGGGGTAGACTGGATTTAAGTAAATAACCATCACGTGTTATTGGCTCCCATTACCCCACGAAGGACCCGGCTCACTTAATAGAAACAAGTGCAGGGCTTCCACTAATTGCAACAACTGTATTCGGCATAATAGTGAGTCGCATTTTTTATTTGTTTTCATTTATTTCAATGAAAGTCCGCCAAAATATTGCTTTACGTAAACCTGTCCTTGGCCCCAAAATGTTTGGGCACCGCTGTGATAATGTACCAATGAGATCATAGCATTTACATTTTGGGGTGGGTGTGTTGTATTATGGTAATTCAATTTCATATAGCGAACTTTATTGAGTTTTGTTGTGTGTGGGCAACGAATATAACAACACAAATGACTTCCAAATCCCTTGTACTTGATGGGTTACATAAATGATGGACATCACTCATCTAAGACCTCCTGTTACATGTTCTAGACAATTCTTTCATTTTCACAAATAATGTGACAGTATTTTGGCTGGTGTGTTATGTGTAGAGCATCAAGAAGATACCAGGGATGTGACTGTGTGATGGCACTCAGAGTACATTATCATACGCATTGCTGTGAGCACAAATAACAGTGAAGCCATGGCTAAGACAGAGGAAAGGTTCTGCTAAAAACCCATGCCACAACTTATTTGAAATATTTTGAACCACAGACATCTGGCCTGTAGAATCTTGTATTTTTATTTTATTTTAAAACTATTTCCGCTAATATCTGTAAAGTATTACAGAGATTTGCATAAAGAGTTCTTAAAATGTTTGCCATAAGACTATGATTGTGTCCGTATGTTGGCAACAGGGTCTCGGGTGCCTGCACTTCATCAAGTAGAGACACATAAAACTGTGTTATTAAAGTGAGCAAAAAAACATTGACAGGACACAAGGGAGGAACTGGAGACATTATATTGAAGTTATTCGTTATATTGCTTCTATAAATCTAATAGAGCAAATGGTGCAATAGGGTTGACTGCTAAGGCATGAAATTGAAAACAAAAGTGAAATATACAGAACATCACTATGCTTCAATTGATGACTCCATTGCATATTCAGTGTTGGTAATGGTCAATTTGTGTGTATCAAGTCATTTAATCATTTAATGTAGGAATAAACAAATAAAACTGAAATTTGTTATGGTGTCCAGACTGTCAGGAGTGAAATGCAATATATGTATTTCCTGTCTTTTTCCTTGAATAAGAAAGTAAATTGAGATTTCTTAATCATCTCTGACTCCAGCTTGCAGATGATTACGCCACATCAGGATAAATCACGGACCATGCAAATATTGCATCTGACTGGCGGATGCCAATATACAGTATGTATAACCATTGGGGCTAAGAGAGATAGAACTTATTCCTTTGACAAATTTAATATTTGTAACTGGAAACTACACTGCAAAATAGTAAGTTAACTTTTAAAACAGTAATTTAATGGAATTGTTGAAAATAACATTGATGTGTTTCAAGACATAATACAGCTGGCCTCCAAAAACAAACAACTCACCGCAATCTGAACAGAACATTAATGGGTCCAAGAAAATTTCAAACTGTTTATAACTGACCGTACGACTGACTCAGCGTGTTCCCAGCTATTCTACTGCCTGAGTCCGTTCTGACTCATCACATGTTAATCATATTTCTGAAGCCACATTTGCCCTCAAATACAAAACATAGTCGCCACCTCCCCGTCTGCTAACAATTTATTTTATTTTTTGCTGGAGGCTTTCAGTCAGAACGACATGGTGTAGTCTGAGTACACTGTTTCAGTCAAGTGGGAAAGAGCAGAGAGAGCTCACATGCATCTAACCGAAAACAGCATTCCTGCTTCAAAGAAACTGACTGCAATAACAAAACTCATCCAAGTAAAAAAAAAAAAACCTGAAATTAGCATGAAAAACAATCCAAGTTAGCCTTTTATGTTTTTTATTCTGCTGTGATACAAGAAATGAGTCAACAGGGGAAATACTGTATAAAAACAAAATAAATAATTCAAAAGGTGAGAAAATGTGTACATGATACTGATCAGAGAGGTAAGTTGAATGGTTGGGAAAAATAATCTAAATTGCATGCTTTTCGTACATTGATTAAAAAATATAATTTACTGTACAATAAGTGTTTTAGTTATCATTTTTTGCATTTGCATTTGAGGACTTGTCTATCTGTGGTTGCATTTGTGGCATTGTTGCATTTGAGAGACAATATCAGCAGTCCAACTTCAAATGCAGATTTACTGCTACAGGTGATTCTCGTGCACCAAGCCCATCTGCGTGACATGTGGTGACACCCGAGGTGTCATTGTATGTCATTAGCCCGAGATGGTACTCGTTCCTTGATGAGAAACAAGTGCAGGTCTACCACTTTTTACAACTACATTCAGTGTAATGGTGAGTTGTATTTTTAATAACTAAGTTTTATTTCTTTTTATGCCGGTCGATTAAAACATTGGTTTACGTGAAACAGGTCCATGGCAGATAATTTTTATAAAAAATAAAATATTGGGGGACAACTGGTTTCATTGAATAGCTAGAATAATCATACAACAATTGTGCAAATTAATCAAATATGTACAGTGGAACCACGATAAAACTGATCCCGATATAACAGTTATCGGATAAAACGGATCGACCGGACTGAACAATTTGTCCAAAAATAGTTTCCATTTGTCACTTAAACTCCCATTGACAAAGTCGGTTAGTTCCAGAATTGGGTGCTGTTGTTTACCGTCGCTGTCCCACAATGCAGGCAGAGAATGGGGCTGACATATTTCAGGGTCACTGATTTCCAAAAGACATGCCTCCCGTGCCTATGTAGCGGCCATATTGAATTTGGGGCATTGACGTGGCGGCCCTGTCATGATCGTTATATCTATTTTCTATTGTGCCGTAGAACACAGCGCAGCGAGAGAGCGGCATGGCGGCAGTGTTAACTCTGGGAAATACAAAAAAAGTCTCTGGAGTCTGGAACGGTTTTTGGTACGGTAAAAATGTTTTTGTCAAGCAGTTTGCAAACAGACTTGGAACTCGGGAGTATACCAATTCCTCGCGGCTCATGAAAGCAACTCGCCTATGACATTTATGTACAATAACTTTGTACTGTACTGGGCATTTTAGGCCATGAAAACAACCTACAAAACAATCTTGTACTGTACAGTCATATGGGTTCATATGGCCTCAAAAAAAAAAAAAAAACAAGTGCTTCAAAGTAACGGACAATTGGCTATGTCAGACGAGCCCCCGTCCCTCTTTAATCAAGGTTGCTGCCATAAATTTCAGAATCTTACTATGAAGTATTATTTACATTACTTTAACAACAATGTAAGTTGTTATATATATACTTGTAACAGTATTTGTAAAAACAGCCCATGATGAATTTATTGGCATAAAACCACTAAATTATGTAATCTCGTCATGGGAGAAACAGTCAAAAATCCTCAGACTTCTTGAATAAATGTGAGCATCAATCAAGCTCCATTTTCAAAGAGGAAGGAAAGGAAGAGAAGTTTAAAAAAAAAAAAAAAAAAAATTCTCAAAACATTTGGCACTGAAAAAGTTTTCATAGTTGTGCCTTGGCTTAAATCTTGTGTACAGTACTTTGTGATTCCAAGAGCATATTTCTCACAGTCCTGAGTGCATGTCCATGCAACTGTTTGTGTTTATAAGGTCATAGTGTCGTTCTGGTAGTTGAGGGGAGTTCATCCAAATATGCTCTTAAATAAATGTCTTTCTACATGTGTGGGTAGCAAAAACAGCCAAAAGACATTGAGAGAACTTTAAGAAATAAGTTTTCCAATCTGAGTTCACAGTAAGTTGGAGTATACTGTATACAAGTTCACTGCTTCTTTCTGCCTTTTGTCCAGACTGTTGTCCACAAGTTCGCCTCCCGTCACACTTCACCTCAGTCTTGCCATCAGTATTCTCATGCTGTTGCTGCAAGAACTACAGGAAGGGTCAAACTATCACCTCCCCTGGTGACAGCACATCAAACTGTGAGCTGCTGTTTGACAGCGTGTTCTAAACTCTCCAGTCCTAATGTAGACAGACAAGTCCTAAGTATTGATTATAGAAAAAAAAAAAATAGTTCGAAGTCTTGGTGGTTTAAAACCTCAGTGAACTAAATTGTTCCCTTATTCACATTTGCGTGCCAAGTAAGAATAATATAAACACGAGATGTGGGAGGTGCTTGCCCGGCAAACGTCATTTTTGTTAAAACTGAGTGTTTTAATATTTTTAATGTTATATTAAATCCAAACATATGATAAATTGTTGGTACATTTACATTACAGGTGAAATATGCAAGTTTTCAAAAAGCTAGCAATATTTGAAAGTCACTGATGGCGTGGTGGTACATTTGCCTGACTTGGGTGCAGACAATGTGGGTTCAGTTCTCATTCAGTGACTGTGTGAATGTGAATGGTCTATGTTTATATGTGCCCTGTGACTGACTGGCGACCAGTTCATGGTCTAGTCCGCCTTTTGTCCAGTCAGCTGGGATATGCTCCAGCACCACGTGACCCTGAACAGGATAAGCAGTACTGACTATGCATGGATGGATAGCAAGATTTTAATATAGCCTCACCTGGCGGCCTCAGAGCACTCCTTGGCTGGCCGCAAACCAAGTCAAAGACCCGCTGTAATTGGCCTGGAGGAAGGGAGTTGGGACTGCTGCATCCCGCTCGCCTGGCTACCTCACCTAGGTATGTGCAAATGATTAACACACTCTTTGGTCGCACCTCCTGTCATTACACTCTCTGATTGTCTATTCTTGTTCCACTGTGCCAATTTTTAAAATAATAATTACAATTGAATTAGAGGCATTAAAGAAGAAAAAAAAAAGAATAGTTCCAGAAACAATTAAAACTGAGAAGTGTCGCGCTCTCTCCCCTTTTGGCCCCCTCGGGGGCACCCCCTTTTCGGCTGGGCATAAAGCCCGGAGCCCCCTTTGGTGGGCGCGCTCGTTCGACCAACTTGTCGAAGACTGGCTCAGCCAGGAAGCCCCACCTCTTACCACGAGGTGGCGAGGACACATCAGACCCTTGACCGCCGCAAGGCACCCTGCCAGCATCCGACCCACCCTTGCGGGTAGCTGACCAGACCGGCCAATCATTCAGGAGATAGACCATCCTGCCTAAATTGTGTTCCACGCACATAAATCCAACTTGCGGTCTACTAAAAGTACAGATTGGTGCATATTTGGGTTTAAATTAACGAGAACAGTAACCCCCAGCTCTATGCAATGTCACTGCACGCTCATTCCATCCTCACATCAGAAGTTGAGCCTCCTTCTACCAATGTTTGTCTGTCCTATGTTTTGCTCTTTCCCCGCATTGTTCCCCTGTAGATTCTGCATCTTCAAACCACAGCTTTGGCCACGTTTGCAAATTGATAAGATGACTGATAGGCAGCACAGTGACCGAGTAGTGTGTGCATGTGTGACATCCGTGTGCTCGAGTGGATTTTCAATGTAGACTCCGAAAGGATGCATGTTCAAATTGTCTAAATTGTCCAGAGATGTAAATCTAAGTATGATTGGTTGTTTGTCTCCAGGTATATGTGCCCTGCAGTTGGCTGGCGAACAATCCAGGTGGTACCCCGCCTCTTACGGGAAAGAACACAGCTCCCCTATGACCCTAAAATAAGGACAAAGGGGTATTTAAAAAAAGGAAAATTCAGGACAGTCTAATACAAGCTAACAATAAGCCAACCGGTCTAGATTGATCAATTCAACTGTAAATTGTGCTTCTTAGATTCCTAACATTTAATGGATCTACTAATAACCTCATGTCTGTGTGGTTTTCCAGACAGCAGCGTTGAAGCATCTGATGGATGCACTGAGAGGCTGCATGACTCTATTTATATAAAGAACACACACATATATTCAACGTGTCAACTCAGAAGGTGATGGAAAATTAAACCGCTGGATTTTATTTTCAAATATTTATTTTCTAATGGATCCCTGCCACATTCCTGCAAGATGTCTTGTCGCACACTATTCTTTCCGCTGTCATAGTCTTGCAGTAAGCCTTGGAGATAATATTACTCCATAATAAAGATGAAGAAAACCACCTCTTTCAAGAATATGCAATTTCTCAGTGAGTGTGTGTGTGTGTGTGTGTGTGCGTGTGTGTGCGTGCGTGTCTGTCTGGCTTTGTGTGCATCAATAGTGTGATTTGTCATTTGAGGGCACTTCAAATGTTTTGTAACTTGCATGATAATGAACAAATTCTTAATTTCACCAAGTCGCTGGGCAGATTTCGTTAACCATTATGTCTCTGTGATCTGTAATCTTGTTTGAAAAATAGAACAACTTTTCAAAAGTTAATCCCACTCCCACATAAATGTACACAAACGCCGTACTGAGTAGTGTGCGACCAAGGCCCCTGCTGTTGCATTTTAGACTGATTTTAATGGTATTTGTATTGGTGAAAGGTAGGTGGGAGGACCATTTTATTTTTAAGAGATGGAAGGCTTTTTTTGTTGCTCAGTGGCAAGAGCTCTGCTGTGGGTTGGTTCTGCGCTGCTGTATGGAAGCTTTCAACACCATCAAAGTAATGTTACATGACATTTCTTCTTTACTTGACAAGAACATGTACTAAGAGTGGTAACTTGTTTAATTTTGGACACCAGTCACCATATTTGGCCGAAAGATCGCAAACCTGTCGGCAACTGTGACCTTCAAAATAAAAGGCCTAACGTCTGAAACATGCAACTCACTTTGTAACTTGAGTTTAGATGTTTTTTCATACACAGTACTTTGTTGTACGACCAGTTGGGAGCTACTCGTTCCCCGTGGTACACTGCACGACTAACGATGGCCAACGAGCCAGAACAAGTGTAAAACAAATACTGCAAAATAACTAACAAAACAGACCATTGAAAAATATGTTGTCCGACTCTGAATTGGGCTTGAAACGGGCTTATTTTGCAGTTATTTTTCACTTTAGGGCGAGTGACAATGATTGAAGGGAAAGAAGGAAACGATGAAAAAAAATTAACTGAGAAAGTAGTAAAAAAGTTTTAAAAACTGGTAAAACCAAGCAGCAACTTCATCATCTCCTTGGGGGCAGTCAGCACTTGCTGTTTCCTTCGAGGTAAACAGTTGTACTGGTTGATTGAAAAGAGTTAAGGCAACAGCCAGCTGAGACATTTGACTTCTTCCCTCAAGGTGCAAAACGAAGAGTGCTCGGTGAGTTCCAGTGCCAGTGGCAGCAGCTGAGCCGAGGAGAGACAACACTTTATAGAGAGTTATTTAAAAGTTGCTGATGTTTTACTTGCAGAGAAACTGTAGTGAATGTTTCACAGCTGACTTGATTTAGATGTACAGCTTCTGCATTACTAGGGTTAAGACCTTCAGAAATGTCTTGATTCTGCTACAATTATTAAAAATACCTACTTGTATGATAAGAAAAAAATAAAAAATAAAAATCAGCAGAGGAATTTTAATAACTTATTTTTTTGTAAAGACTTTTGTTTCAGCAACACGGTGGCCTCACCGTTCTGAGGGTCGGGTTTGTAATCTCGGCTCACGCCTTCCTGTGCAGAGATTGGATCTTCTCCCTGTGCTTGCATGGGATTTCTCCAGGTACTCTGGATTCTTTCCACATATCAAAACATTCTAGGGTAACTGAATATTCTAAATTGTTTGTCTATATATGGCCTGGGATTGGCTGGTGACCAGTACCGGGTTTAGTCCACCGAACGGCCAGTGTCAGCTGGGATAAGATCCAGGTCACCCGTGACCTAATAAGGATGGAAGCTGCCTAGAAAATGAATGGATGGATGAAGCCTTATTCATGTTTTTTTAAAATCATCTTTCAGATTTCCTGAAGTGTGAAAAGAATTAGGTATGCAAGGTCAAAAACTGAAATGTCAAACAGAACTTAAGGTAGGATCTTGTTCCAGTTTGTTTCTTTAGATCTAGAAAAAAATCTTAAGGTGATAAATCTTTCAACCTTAGCAGACGTCTATATTTTGTCAATTCCGATTTTATCGAAGAAGTTCTTGGTCACATTAATCTGTAAATGTGGTTTGTAATGAAGAAAGAAGCTAAATGCCTCCACCGTAAAATACACTTCAAGAAATACAAACAAAAAGAAATACCACGAGTCACCTTGCGCAGAAAATTGCCTTATAAGAGCTCACTAACTGTTCTTGCCAAGCTTGAGACTCAACCAGTTACAGTGCTAAAATAACTTAAGATCAGTCTGCATCCTTTGAGGTTATCAGAACTGAACAACAAAACTATTTCCCTGGCTGAAAGCATTTATGTTATTGTTAGTGTAAATCTAACTGTTGATCTCATTAACTCGTAATGGAATTGAAAACCAAAAGTTCTCCTTTTTCATGGCCTGCTCTAAACTGTTTCCCTTTCCCAAATGGATTTATGAAGCAATCCATCTGGTATGTCAGGTTACCACTGCAGTGCTCGGGGCTCTGATAATTAGAACATATGACAAAATAAAATCCACTAGTTCCACTGTCACACCAGTTTCATATGAATGATGGCTGCGGGGAAGAAAAAATCTGTTTTCATATAATAATCCAACTGTTTGACATTTTGTAACTGTGACTATGATTCCAGGTAAAAAAAGAATGAAAGTTTTTTTTTTTTTTAAAGAATGAAAGTTTGCAGTTACGATGGACCTGGCAACCGGACAAATGGATGTACTGTAAATACACAAAGTGTATTTAAATGTGTACACATTGTTTTTGCACAATTAAGTGGGAAAAGAAAATATAATATATAGTGTCAACCACATTTCCTTAAGTTTCTTGTCAGCTCTCTACAGGTAGAAAAAACAGTCTAAGGAAGATTTAAAGAACAAATACATGGTTATGGACCTATAAATCACCTTATTGTATCACATTATCCAATTGGTTTGAATAGTGTGCTCAAAATTATTAGACATGCTGTTTTTGTCAATTTTCCTAAATAGTCTTTGCATTTTATACTGAGTTTTACAGTTCTTTAATAAGCTGATCTTTTTTTAATCAAAACTAGCAGTGACTAAATTTCAAATTATTGTTTTAACTGTAATTGTTAATGTATTTGTTTTTTTCTGCAAATCACAAGCAACCAGTCTAGGGTGTACCCTGCCTCTCACTCAAAGTGAAAACTGAAAGGCTCCAGATGAACCATGACCCTGAGGACAAGCCATTAGAAAATGGACAGATTTTTTTAAGACAAAAAAAAAAAAAAAAAAAAAAAAAAAAAAAAAGATTATTGCTGGTGATATCTTAATCTGGATTCAAATATTTCCTTCTCAACCCAGCATATTAGGATCGAAACGGCTACTTAACATATCCCAGATAATGCAAATCATGAGTAGCTCTGTCCCCTGTGCCTTACTAAACAATAGCATCGATAATGAAATGCCACGAAATACAACACCAAATTTCAGAAGATGCACAGTTAAAATTCCTCGGAAAATGTGTCTTTATCCATCCGTCCATCCATTTCCTATACTGCTTATCCTCACTAGGGTCGCGGGCGTGCTGGAGCCTATCCCAGCTATCTTCGAGCTAAAGGTGGGGTACACCCTGAACTGGTCGCCAGACAATCGCAGGGCACATAGAAACCAACCATTCACACTCACATTCACACCTACGGGTAACTTAGTCTTCAATCAACCTACCATGCATGTTTTGGGGATGTGGGAGGAAACCAGAGTACCCGGAGAAAACTCATGCAGGCACAGGGAGAACATGCAAACTCCACACAGGTGGGGCCGGGATTCGAACCCCAGTCCTCAGAACTGTGAGGCAGATCTGCTAACCAGTCTTCCACCGTGCTAACTTGCAGATGAGACACAATAAGCAGGTATTCTATTCTTTCACTCTTCAGGTCAGCCATAAATGGAAAGTTTATGAGCTGTAGAGTAGGATAGTGGTAGTATTTACTTGACACAGCATTTTAACAGATAAATAAATACGTCCTTTGGATTAAAAAAAAAAAAAAAGTCTTTAGGATAATGTGAGTAGTTGCATAATTGCATTGATTTTGAAACTACTGTAGGTTTTTGTGTTGGCAGAACCCAGAAAATGATAATCCTACCAGTCTGTTTCCCCAAACTGGCGCACTACCAATTATTCAGGAGTAGGCTTTTGAAGCCTACTCCCCCACCCCCAAAAAGTTCCGTGTGAAAATGTATCTTGTTGGTGTTTATTTAACAAATGCTCCTATACTTATTGGAAGCGCAGATCTTTTACAAAGCACATCCTTCCTGTTTATAATTAATGGGATTTGGAAGAGTTTGCCATGAAGAAAAAAAATAATCTATGATGTTTCAAATCTAAAGTGACAGTCAAGTTAAAGAAGCTTGTAGAAGTTTTTGATGAAGTGGGACAGAACTTGTTGGATGGTGTTATGCAGAATTTTTATCTTCCTGCTGATGGGGCACAGCCACAGTAATGGGAGGTGAATATGCATAGCAGATGTGCCTTTTTTGCTAAGAAAGATTTATTGGCCAACAAACACTAAGATGGATGCATGCCATCTGTCAAATAGAAAGCAGCAGATGAATTAAAACTAACAGCTCGGAGGGTACATGAGAGGTAAAAACATGTTGGCACATCTCACTCAGCTGTGGGAGAGTCATGGAAGGTATTTCCCCCGGGAATTTAGGTGAGGAGATGGAAACCACACAGAGTAGAAAATGTAGAGCAGAGAGAGGCAGCTTGCAACAGGTTCCATGTCTTATATGTCAGTTTTACATATTAAAATGAAGAATGGACATTTGTGTATCTGCAATTTGAGTCACAAATGTTTAGGCTTACACAGATCTATATTTGTTCTCCCACTTTATATTTTATTCAAATAATGTCGCTTTGCAAATTAAATTCATAAGTAAAGAAAACCATAATAGACGTGTTAAAACCACTCCTGTGAATGATAAGCTGAGGCATGGAATGAGCGTCAAAATTCGGTGGCCAGTGGATGAATGAAGTCCAAGGTTGACCAGAAAAAAAGATTGTTCAATTCATCATCGTGTGTGAGATGCCGGCAACTCTAAGAAGACCTCAGCTCAGTGAGCATCTTCTGCAAATGATTAACTCCATCACTTCAAGTATGTTTTCCTTTTTCTTGAACTTTTGTGTGGTTCCACCAGAGAAGTAATAACAGTGATGTCTAAGAGGAAAACCAAAGAAGCAGAAACAGAACTTACTGAGACAGAAGGGTTTTAGTTACTTGGTACAATCTGACCAATACAGTACTTTCTTCTCGCAATTGTGTCTTCATGTGTCTGTCAGCTATCATCAAAGAGTGAGTAGCCTCACTTTATTTCAGTTTTATGTTGTTTCATTAGTCAGTGGTTAAATTACATTTTCACATGACACAGTATAGGAACTCCACCTTGAGCAGTCACCTTATCGTGGTGGAGGGTTTTTTTGTGTACCAATGATCCTAGGAGCTAAGTTGTCTGAGGCTTCACACCCCTGGTAGGGTCACCCATAGCAAACAGGTCCTAGGTGAGGGACCAGACAAAGCACGCCTCCAAAAACCCCAATGACGAATAAAATTAATCAATTTAGGTTTCCCTTGCCTGCACGCGGGTCACCGGGGCCCCCCTCTGGAGCCAGGCTCGGAGGTGGGGCTCGAAGGCGAACGCCTGGTGGCCGGGCACAGCCCGAAAGTGTAACGTGGGTGCCCCTTCCCATGGGCTCACCACCTATGGGAGGGGCCATAAGGGTCGGGTGCAGTGTGAGCTGGGCGGTGGCTGAAGGCAGGGACCTTGGTGATCCGATCCCCGGCTGCAGAAACTGGCTCTCAGGACGTGGATTGTCACCTCTCTGGCAGGGAAGGAGCCCTAGCTGGTGTGTGAGGTTAAGAAGTTCCGACTAGATTATAGTCTAGCTCACCTCCACACACGGCTTGGGCTCTGGTACCAGTCCTCTTGAGAGGGGTTAGACTGTTTTCCACTCTGGAGTTGCCCACGGTGAGAGGCGCAGAGCAGGGTCGTGGTCGTGTCATCGGACTAGCAGCCGCATCTCTTGGACACTCAGGTGAAGAGAGGGGCGGAGCTGTCAACTGATCACCACCTGGTGGTGAGTTGGCTCCGATGGTGGGGGAAGATGCCGGTCCGATGTGGCAGGCCCAAACGTATTGTGAGGGTTTGGTGGGAACGTCTGGCAGAATCCCATGTCAGAAGGAGTTTCTACTCCCACCTCCGGCAGAACATCACCCACGTCTCAGGGGAGGCGGGGGACATTGAGTCCAAGTGGACCATGTTCCGCACCTCTATTGCCGAGGCAGCCGACCGGAGCTGTGGCTCTAAGGTAGTCGGTGCCGTGATCTCCAACTCTCACTGGAGCAGTTCACACCAGAGTGTGAAGCGGCTGTGATGAGAATCAGCACCTCCAAATCTGAGACCATGGTCCTCAGTCGGAAAAGGGTGGCGTGCCATCTCCAGGTTGGGGATGAGATCCTTCCCCAAGTGGAGGCGTTCAAATATGTTGGTGTCTTGTTCCCGAGGGAGGGAAGAATGGAAAGGGAGATCGACACGGGGAACGGTGCAGGGTCTGCAGTAATGCAGAGTTTGTATCGGTCTGTTGTGGTGAAGAAGGAGCTAAGCTGAGCTCTCTATTTACATTCCTACCCTCACCTATGGTCACGAGCTGTGGGTCGTGATCGAAAGAACAATATCCTGGATACAAGCAGCCGAAATGACTTTCCTCCGCAGGGTGTCCGGGCTCTCTCTTAGGGTGAGATGGGTGAGAAGGGTGAGTAGGGTGAGAAGCTCGGTCATCTGGGAGGGGCTCAGAGTAGAGCCGCTGCTCCTCTGCATTGAGAGTAGCCAGATGAGATGGCTCGGGCATCTTAGGATGCCTCCTGGACGCCTCCCTGGTGAGGTGTTCTGGGCACGTCTCACCGGGAGGAGACCCCGGGGACACCCCAGGACACGCTGGGGAGACTACGTCCTCGGGTTGCCTGGGAACGCCTCGGGATAACCTCGGAAGAGCTGGAGGAAGTGGCTGGGGAGAGGGAAGTCTGGGCTTCCCCGCTAAAGCTACTGCCCCCGCGACCCGACCTCGGATAAGCAAGGATGGACAGTACAGGAATATGATAAGTTAAAAATAGCCTGTGGAGTTAGAGAGGTTCTATGATGGCAACCTTGGACTAAAATATGTAACCTTACATCAAATGTTATTGAAAAAATCTATTTTGAAACTAGAAAAACAGCTTTTGATGCTCTGGTGTATGGAAAAGGCAACAAATGGAAGGACGTACTTTTCACATCTTCATCACATCATTGAAGGCATGATCTTCATACATATACATACATCGAAACTTTCAATGTTCTTGCAACAATATAGCAATTTATAGTATACTGTAGTTCAGGTCAGTTGTTTGACAGTGTTTGTCCTCTCCATGTTCTTGCTTCTGTTTTAAGATTGTTGTAATAAGAAAATACAAGTCCAAGATAAGGCAAGGACAAAAGAGAACATCCTTAAAAAGGTGGAAATGCTAGCAATCTTCTTTTCCTTTCGGCTTGTCCCTTTAGGGGTCGCCACAGCGCGTCATCCTTTTCCATGTAAGCCTGTCTCCTGCATCCTCCTCTCGAACACCAACTGCCCTCATGTCTTCCCTCACGACATCCATCAACCTTCTCATTGGTCTTCCTCTAGCTCTCTTTCCTGGCAGCTCCATCCTCATCATCCTTCTACCAATATCTTCACTATTTCTCCTCTGGACGTGTCCAAACCATCGAAGTCTGCTCTCTCTAACTTTGTCTCCAAAACATCGAACCTTGGCTGTCCCTCTGATGAGCTCATTTCTAATTTTATCCAACCTGGTCACTCAGAGAGCGAACCTCAACATCTTCAATTCCGCCACCTCCAACTCTGCTTCCTGTTGTCTCTTCAATGCCACTGTCTCTAATCCGTACATCATGGCTGGCCTCACCACTGTTTTATAAACTTTGCCCTTCATCCTAGCAGAGACTCTTCTGTCACATAACACAACTGACACCTTCCTCCACCCGTTCCAACCTGCTTGGACCCATTTCTTCACTTCCTGACCACACTCACCATTGCTCTGGACGGTTGACCCCAAGTATTTAAAGTCCTCCACCTTTGCCATCTCTTCTCCCTGGCGCCTCACTCTTCCCCCACCACTCCTCTCATTCATGCACATATATTCTGTCTTACTTCGGCTAATCTTCATTCCTCTGCTATCCATCACCACTGCAAACAGGAAGGGGCTCAGGGCTGATCCCTGATGTAGTCCCACCTCCACCTTAAATTCGTCTGTCACACCTACAGCACACCTCACCGCTGTTCTGCTGCCCTCGTACATATCCTGTATTATTCTAACATACTTCTCTGCCACTCCAGACTTCCGCATGCAGTACCACAGTTCCTCTCTGGGTACTCTGTCATAGGCTTTCTCTAGATCTACAAAGACACAATGTAGCTCCTTCTGACCTTCTCTGTACTTTTCCATCAACATCCTCAAGGCCAATAATGTATATAAGGTACTCTTTCTAGGCATGAAACCATACTGTTGCTTGCAAATACTCACTTCTGTCCTGAGTCTAGCCTCCACTACTCTTTCCCATAACTTCATTGTGTGGCTCATCAACTTTATTCCTCTATAGTTCCCACAGCTCTGCACATCACCCTTGTTCATAAAAATGGGCACAAGCACCCTTTTCCTCCATTCCGCAGGCATCTTCTCATGCGCTAGAATTCTATTGAACAAGCTGGTCAAAAACTTCACAGCCACCTCTCCTAGATGCTTCCATACCTCCGCAGGAATGTTATCAGGACCAACTGCCTTTCCATTTTTCATCCTCGTTAACTTCCCCCTTACTAATCATAACCACTTCCTGGTCCACCACGCTTGCCTCTTCTACTCTCCCTTCTCTCTCATTTTCCTCATTCATCAACTCCTCGAAGTATTCTTTCCATCTAGCTATCACACTGCTGGCACCAGTCAACATATTTCCATCTCTATCCTTAATCACCCTAACCTGCTGCACATCCTTCCCATCTCCATCCCTCTGTCTGGCCAGCCTATGTAAATCCTTTTCTCCTTCTTTAGTGTACAACCTGCCATACATGTCATCATATGCCTCTCTTTTGGCCTTTGCCACCTCTACCTTTGCCCTGTGTCACATCTCAATGTATTCCTTTTGCCTCTCCTCGGTCCTTTCAGTGTCCCACTTCTTCTTAGCTAACCTTTTTCCTTGTATGATTTCCTGTACTGTGAGGTTCCACCACCAAGTCTACTGCTCTCCTTTCTTGCCAGAAGATACACCAAGTACTCTCCTCCCTGCCTCTCTGATCACCTTGGCTGCAGTGGTCCAGTCTTCTGGAAGCTCCTCCTGTCCACCGAGAGCCTGTCTCACCTCTTCCCGAAAAGCTGCACAATACTCGTCCTGTCTCAGCTTCCACCACATGGTTCTCTTCTCTGCCTTTGTCTTCCTAATTTTCCTCCCCACCACCAGAGTCATCTTACACACCACCATCCTATGCTGTCTAGCCACACTCTCCCCTACCACTACCTTACAGTCGGTAACCTCCTTCAGATTACATCGTCTGCACAAGATGTAATCCACCTGCGTGCTTCTACCTCCGCTCTTGTAGGTCACCCTATGTTCGTGCCTCTTCTGGAAAAAGGTGTTCACTACAGCCATTTGTATCCTTGTTGCAAAGTCTACCACCATCTGTCCCTCCAAGTTCCTTTCCTGGATGCCGTACTTACCCATCACTTCTACATCACCCCTATTTCCTTCACCAACATTTCCATTACAATCTGCACCAATTACGACTCTCTCTCTGTCTGGGATGCTCAGAACTACTTCGTCTAGCTCCTTCCAGAATTTCTCTTTCACCTCTAGGTCACATCCTACCTGTGGGGCATAGCCACTAATCACATTACACATAACACCCTCAATTTCAAATTTCAGCCTCATCACTCGATCTGATACTCTCTTCACTTCCCAAGACATTCTTAGCCAACTCTTCTTTTAAAATAACCCCGACTCCATTTCTCTTCCCATCTTCACCACGGTAAAATAATGTAAACCCTGCCCCTAAACTTCTAGCCTTACTGCCTTTCCACCTGGTCTCCTGGACACACAATATATCAACCTTTCTCCTAATCATCATGTCAACCAACTCCCGAGATTTATAGTCATCGTCCCAACATTCAAAGTCCCCACATTCATTTCTAAGCGCTGTGCTTTCCTCTTCTCTTTCTGCCGAAGAACCCGCTTTCCACCTATTCTTCTTCTTCGACTTCGACCCACAGTAGCTGAACTTCCAACGGCGCCCTGCAGGTTGACGGCACCGGTGGCGGACGTTGTTAACCCGGGCCACGACCGATTCGGAATGGAATTCTTTGGATGAACGCTCATATTTGTTTGGCAAAGTTTTAAGCCGGATGCCCTTCCTGACACAACAGTTTGCACTGGCTTGTGCCCCCCATAGGGCTGCAATGCTAGCTATGCTCCACATTTAAAGAGAAAGGAAAACCGTTATCAAGGGAAAGTACAATGGCGAGACGTCATTGTGGGTGAGACAATTCCAATTGTGCATTCAAATATTGCCTCTGTAACTTAGATGGAGTTAGTGGAATGGCAGCACAAGTGATTGATGAAAGTATCCATCATTAATTTATTTGAAATTCAATGTCCCTTGAATCAATGGGCAAATGCCAGACTGACGCATTATGGATGGCTAAGTCAACCTGGTACAGCATCAGCAACAACTGCCTCATAAAGCCATCAAGTGATACATATTTTATTGGGATAATGTTCTCATAAATAGGGTGATGGCAGCATAACAATATATCGGGGTATGCAAAGGTTCATGATTGAATTGTTAATTTTAACACGTCAGGTTGCTGATGTTTGTGAGAGAGTTTTGGGGAAAATAAATTAAATTTGAGAATAAAGCCTACTTCAGAATGACACAACCACTCCCAGTAGTTGGCGCTGTCCAATAAACCTGTATCCTGGTTCGTCTGCGAGGTGTGCTCTCCGTCACTGCAGGAGCACAGTTGGTCATGAACTGTGTGTCCTCTTCATCAATGATCTAAAAAACACAATGTAAACACACATTTTATTAAATACAGTATTGCTCTTATCAGTCTGATGGAATCGATCACAGAACTGTATTTTTCCTGGAATTATTTTACCTCAGCTCATCTTATGTTCTTGGATTCTTCTATAGTTCACATTTAGTTTTAAATCTATAAAATAGTTGTTCTTCTGTTTGAGGAGGATCTTTTGTAAATTGTGCCTGACAAGGGTGATGAAACAGCAACGTGATATTTGACGGAAGTCACATCTGCCATTTAAAGGTAGAATTTGCAATGTGATTTGAATGTAGCCTCACTTCACTCATCCCTCCCCACCTTCACGTCTCTGACTAACGCCACAACGCCCACTAATGTGAACGTGCACGAGACGCATTATACACGTTTAGCCTCGTTTTGTCTCGAGAGCTGTCTAATTCCTTTCCCCCCCCCCCCCCCTTACTTTTGTTGTTAACCGGAGTTAAATAATCTAGCCAAATAAAAAAAAAAAAAAAAGTCTGAATGGTTGCTGGGTGTACAGACAGCAAGGCGTGTGCCTGCATGTGTGTGCACACCAAATGACTGACACGCCTTTTGTCTTCACAGTCTCTTATATAGGGTGTTACTCTTGCGACAGCAGTTTTAAAATAATTAAAATTAAATATGTTTCAAAAGATCATTTTAATAATATTCTACTGTAACAACATGCAAACAGTTTTAATATTCATTATATGACAAAAAGTGTTGCTGCTGTTCTGTTTTTTGAAAATTGCAAACACCAACTTTAATCTGGGATAGCTTTCAAAGTGAACAGGAGTCTTTCATAGAGCAATTGTCCAAGAAAGTTTGAAGGAAAGTGGGAATGACAATATAGTAGAGCTTCCATAAAGAATTTTTAGGCATATCAGTATAATTTAAAAAAAATTAATTTACGAGGCTCAAGTGCACCCTCGCTCGCAGGCAAAATGACGTTGAGATGCTTTAACCCTCCAAAAACATGGCAGACAAAAGAACAAAAACACAACTATCACAGTGAATGGGTGGACAACTTCTTTTTTACCACTTTGAAAAAATCCTGCATGTATCTCATTTATGGAGCGACCAAAGGGGCACAATCTAGAGAGACATTTCAGAACTTGCCACACAAGCTTCCATAGTAACTATGCACTACGAGTTGAAAAAGTCAGTGATTTAAAGGTTGCTTTGTGCAAACAGCAGTCTTGTTTCCAAAAACTAATGGAAGCCTCATTTAGAGCTACACACTTCTTGATGAAGAAAAAGAAGGCATTTTCGGACGGGAGGTTTTCAAAGAAGCAATGATGATAAATGAAAAAACAGTACTTAAAGACAAGAAGTATGGAACCGATGTAATCTTCATTCTCTCCGATGTCCAATTGGGGGCAAGTACAATGGTTAAAAGAGTGTCGGCTATGTCTGGGAACTTGGCTGATCCTCTGGACCGGGGTCTGGTGAAGTGTAGGTGGTTTAGCATCCAGTGTGACGAGTCCGTGGACAGCAGCAGTGGAACAGCTAATGGTGTTTATCCGGATGGTGTTAAATCATTTCTCCACAAAAGAAGAACTTTTGTGTTTGCCCTGAGCTTAGACACAGCAGTACACACTGAAATAGAAACAGACAAATATTGTGCTGTGTTGCTGTCCAGAGTAAGGTAGGACCAGTCCATTCATTCAGCCACCCAACCATTTATTTTATTTTCCTTTTCAGGGTCACATAAGAGTGGGAGTCTATCCCATCTCCCTTTGGGCAAGTGGTGGGTTACAGCCAGTCACTCACAGGGCACATAAAGACAGACAACCAAACACCTCACCCCCTCCCTATGGGCAAGGCATAGCAAGGTTTATTTGTATAGGCCCATTCATATACAAGACTTATCCAAAGTGCTTTAGACAGACACAGAAAAGGTTTATAAACAAGATTAAAGATGAAAATCATGATCAAATCCGAATGTAAAAGCAGTATAAATGAAAAGATAAAACAAAAAAGCAGAATGACAAAACATACTAGATTATGAAGTCAAGATAACAAAATAAAAGTAAGATGGGGAAAACAAAACAATGATGTATGAAAAAGCACCGGTGAGCAATAAAGCTTTCAGGCCAGATTTAAATGCATGTAAATGTGTTTGATCAAATCGCTGGTGTAAAAGAAGTTTATTTTGCAGTTGAGGAGCATAGAATGCTCTCATTTTGCAAGGTTCTGGTTCTAGAAAAAAAACGATAAACCTGCACCTGAGATCTAAGCCAAGATCTGTTCCCAGAACCTGTAAAAGAGACATATGCATTTTTTACAATTTAAAAACAATTCCAGGAGTCTTAATAACATGTCTGTGACATGCTGTTGGCAAAATACCCCAAATATCAAGAATTACACACATATTTCTTTAGTACACTTCTTGGCATAGTGAGATTATTTCGTTTTAGGGATAGATGTGTCTCATGCAGTGAGCCAACCATCATCCCACCATGTCATACAATGTTGGCCCAGTGGCGAGCTCGGATTTTGTTGAATGACGACACGTGGGCAAAAACTAGCCTGGCGAATGTGCGTCTTCTGGTTAGTGTTTGGCCATTTTGTTGTCACTCATGGATGCGGCATTTCATCACCAAGCCACCAAATTACACTTGTCTATTAGTGTAGAAGCAAACAAACATATTCCCCACCACCACATGGACTATTTATTTGGACATTATCATAACATTTTAGTGGAAGCTAATGGTGGGAACACTGTTAGGCAATGCTTGTCTATGTATAAGAATGCAACTCTACTTAACTTTTGGGTTTGAAGCGTAATAGTGCTTCAGCCACCACTTCAATGTAATTAATTTGTTCTGCAACTTGGGCCTGCCTATCTTATGTCACTGGTGAAGGAACTCAGTGTGGGAGTGGTTATTGTACCCCGCCTCCTGCCCGAAGATAGCTGGGATAGGCTCCAGCACTCCCGCAACCCTTGTGAGGATAAACGGCTCAGAAAATGGATGGAGGGATGGATGGATGGATAGGTTATTACATAACAGTGGTGCATGTTATGTAATAACCTATCCATCCATGGATAGGTTATTACATAACATGCACCACTGTTCGCCCACAGACACATTTTCAGAAATAGGCAGATAACTTCAGCTTTACTTGGTTGTTAAATGTCATACATGATGTTTGGGAAGGCACCTCAGACACACAACTAAAGTATTTGTAAACAAGTAATCAAGTACATCTTTCATAATACATTGAACCCCCCGCTATTAGGGACCTTTCCCGACTGCGAAGAGCGAAAATCTGTGAATAATTAATGGCCATTATAATTGCATTTCCCCCCCACCCACAAACATTTTCGGAATAACCAGGCATATCTTGCCAATAAGCATTTTTGGGGTTGTTTCACCCCCACACCCCCAAACGAAAAATAAAATAAATAAATAAAATTTTGGGGGGGAAAACAATTCGTAAATGGGGGAATCCACAGGTTCCGAACTGCGAATGTGAAGGTCCACTGTATGTTGCTTTTAAGTGCAGGGCACACAGCTACATTTATAGCATTTTTTTTAATGAAATAAAGCATCAGGTATTTATCTTATTGGAAATTATATTTTATATACTTTTGTCTGATGTCTAATTACAGTACATTTATGGAATGGTCATGTTTTATCTGTATCAGAAGTCAACATATCACTGTCTCATGAATACAAATGAAGATGACATTATATTTGTAGACATAGTGCAAGTCACCAATCTCAAACGTTCTATTGGGACTGGACAGCAAATAAAGTAAGGAATGAATAAGTTTAAATGCAATGTGTGTGTGTCCGTTATTCCAGTTTATCTCATTGATGGTTAATGTGTGTCATTTTTCCTTTTGTTTAGTAAAGCCCAGAGAGAACTTGGCAATCAAAGGTAAAAAAAAAAAGTGTGAAAGAGCAAATTTTTAAGTCGCTATTTGAGGTCTTGTGTATTCAAGGGGCTTTTATCAGAGTCCCTATTTGAAAACTTTTTTAGGATAAACACGTCCGCGCGCGCGCACACACACGCACACACACACACACACACACGCACAATGACACGAACATTCACGCATAACTTCTGACCTTGTTGCTACAATTCTCCAACTGACACTACACCTGAATGTCCCCAAAGGACACAGAGAGTATTATATCACTGAAAGCGTTGTCGCCTTTGTAATTTTCCTTCTTTTACTATCCAAACACACCCACACACTAACAGCCTTCCTCTGTAACACAGAAACAGACATCTACATGCAAATTCACAAATGCACAATGTGTATACAACAGTTTGAAAATACACAATCAGGAAAAAATAAACATGGTCCTGGATTTCAATGTTGACCTTCCCATGCCTCTCTATTCAATGCATTGCTTTACTTTGTGTCACTAAGCCTGAAGCTGTGTCAGTCAAAAGCAGGCACAAACAAGGGGCTAAAAGGCATTTGAAGAGAGAGACAAAGCGAGTCGAGTAGCGTGAATACACACAAGTAAGCAAAAGAGTGAGTGATAAAAGCATGAGGAGAAGACTGAAAATAAAGAAAAACAAAAGCAAGAGTTCTGAGAAAAAGTGAAATGTGAGACATGAAAAATATATTGATTTTAGATTGTCAATAATTGTGTTATTCACAGGGAATTTGACTGTCACATTCATATCAACAAGGTTATGTGTTGAATGCTATCACTTGAGGCAATAGAGGCACAATGGTTTTTAGTACTAGGCAACAACCCTCAAAAAGTGCAATAATTCAGATCTAACACATGGCAAGAATACAGCAGGGTGACGTTTGGAGGACCATCATTTTTATCAAAAAAAGGTTAATTTTGGCTCCTCAGTAATGAATCAAATAAAATCTATAAATCTATAATCCATACCTTTATGGAGTGAACAAAAACAACAGGTGCATCCTGTGAACTGCACCTGTGGAGCTGGTGGTTGAGCTGCTGGACTGTTTGTCACATGTACTTTCACAATATATTTTTCATTAGCACCTATGGACTGGCGATGGGATTCCAAAATCAGTTCCTGTCGATAACTGGTTCTAACGTTAACAATTCCTTGGACTCGTTCGCCAAATTTCCAATCGTTTCTCTTATTGGTACTAGTAGGGGGACAATGACATGACCGCACATTTCGCAGCTTACGCAACGTGTGGACCATCTAACATTCATACATTGACTGGCCTGCAAGTGGTATTCATAAGCTACATCACTCCAACCATTCTGAGTAAGGATACCAGATTGCCACCAAAAGCAGCAGTAATTACTGACTAAAAACGACACCAATTTAACTATACATTACTAAAAACGACACCTATTTAACTATTTTAGACAGTCTGTATAAAATAACATTAAAGATGCATTTTATAGAAAATGCAAATTTTCCAGGTGTTACACTAAAATCCGTCTTGCTAGAAACTGTGACCAGAAATTTGGGGCAATGCGGTGTGATGCATGCATGGAGCTAAATTTTTACTACAACCTAAAAAAAGAGTAGAAGAAGAAAGTCACGATAGAACTTTAATAAACTGTTTTTTCCACATATTACGAAGAATATATGCCTGAGAGTATTGTTATACTACGTCTGTATGTGTTACTACGGCGTCTGTGTGTGAATAGTCATGATTTGGAGTTAAATCCCCTCCAGTGATGTAATGCGTATTTTAGCTAGCCCGTCAATAGGGTTTTCCATTGAGTGTTAGCATTAAGAGGGTAACCTCTAAAACGATGCGTTTCTTTTATACAATGTAAGTAATTATTTTTGTTGTGATAGTAGTTTTACAGTAAACTCCAACTGGGGTGTCAATAAAATTAAAGCCCGCTGAGGGAGATCAGAAGAACACACGTCACACGCTTGCTGCAAGATACTCAGGGTGTGTTCAGGGTGCGTTTACAACCCACAAACTTGCATAGACAACCTGCGCTGCGGCACAATCTTTTTTCTTCCATTATAACCTTTTTATGATTGTGACAAGCCTGGATATAATATCCAGAGGGTGTTTTTAATTTTATTCAAATTTTCAATCAATTCCCATCCATTTTCTGGACCATGCACTTGGGCCACTGAGAGGAAAACATCTCTTCTTGCAGATTCGACATTGACAGCAGATTTAAATGGTGGCTGGGTTGAGCAAAATTATGCTTTCTTTGACTCTATACCCGTGTAATATTATTGGGTGCTTATTTTACTACTGTTTTACTACTTATTTTTACGCCTATGTGGAGTTCACATTTTCTCCCTGTGCCTGAGTGGGTTTTCTCCGGGCACTGCGGTGTCCTCCCACATCCCAAAATCATGCGTGGTAGGTTGATTGAAGACTCTAAATTGCCCGTAGGTGTGAATGTGAGCGCAAATGGTTGTTGGTTTCTATGTGCCCTGCGACCGGGATCAGGGTCTAGTGAGGATAAGCGGTATAGAAAATGGATGGATGGATGGCTACGGGAGCTATTTTATATTTTTTATTTTTTCGGGTGTGTGAGAATTTGCAAAAATGTGATATGTATAGGCATCTTCCTGTCTGCTTTATTTACCACCAAATTTAGACAGCGTTGGAAAATATTCAGCAACGACAAGCTAAACATCGGACAGATCCACTTATCAAGCCAGCTAATAGCGCACGCCCGATTTGGCTGATGCACAACGGCACTTCTCACATCGCTCAACTTAGTATCCCAAATTAGTCTGCCATCATATACTGTTGCCACCGACGTCAACACAACACCATCCTGAAATCATGTTCAATCACTAGTTTAACATGCTTAAAAAGAAATATATAAATACAAATAAAAAAATGCAATCCTTGCTCAGCCTCCTTCCTCTGCCCCCTACTGAGTACTCCTATTATCTGTATCTATACTTTTGTCCACTACTGACTTGGACCTTATGGCGTGCACTCCCCGGAGTAGTCCCTTTCCCTTTTGAATTATTCGAGAGATTTTCACTTTTAACATTTTTTATTTTTTAGTTTACACAAGACAATTAGGACCTTCTGGCAGGTGTTTGTGATTATGTTATAAATGGATTTACTAGCACAGGCACAAACAGTTCTCCCGCTAAACAACTTTTTATGGAACTGGGCTGGGCAGATACTAAAGTGCTGTTTTCAAATTCCTACTTACTGTACATGGCAATCGTCTGCAACATAAAAGTCAAGCAAACGATTGAAGTGCTCACATAATATGGACCACCAGAAAGCCATGGCATGACATGATATTGCGCTCACTGTTTGTTTGTGTCGTTGCGGTTTCATTTAAGCCCTGTTGGTGCCAGCTTTCTCACCTCCTCTCAATTGAGCACACAGTGAATCACAAGCGAGAAATTGAAGATTTAAATCCATGAAGTGGATAGGATAGAGGCCCACTTCCACATAGCTAGTGTAGGTTCGACTCCTGGTCAATGCCCAATTCACAATTGTCTTGTGACTGACTGGCATTCCGTCTGGGGTATAATCCACTTCCATTCTTCCTCTCCTGGGATACTCTCCAGCGTCCCCCATGACACTGAACAGGATAAGCAGTCTAGAAAATTAATGTCTGGATAGATGGATGGATGGACCAATGATTCTGAAAGAAATAGGCTTCTTTATGAAGACAGTTCAAACTAGTGAATGGAAAAGGTTATAGTATACAGTGCCGTGAAAAAGTACTTTTCTTCTCAAAATCTTATTTCTGCCTTTACCCCACTTTAATGTTTAAGATAATCAAACATGCGACCCTAGTGAGGAGAAGCGGCTCAGAAAATGGATGGATGGATAATCAAACAAATGTAATTATCAAAGATAACCAAATTAAACATAAAATGTAGTTTTAAAATGATTTTACAGTGTTTATGAAAGAAAAGAAAAACATTCAAAGCTACCTGGCCATGTGTGAAAAATTGTTGTTGTCAATTTCTCTACCTGGCAATGAGTCATTCTCTGTAGAGACATTTTGGTAGCTCCCATTGTTAAATCATGAATTAACTGTGGCTAATTAAATTTTTGGGAAAACTGAATTCATGTACACAGACCACACTCAAGCCTGATTACATCCAGACCTGTTCAATCAAGAAAACACTTAAATAGAACCTGTTTGACAAAATGAAGCTGGCCAAAAGATCTTGAAAAGCTGCAACAAAATCACTCTCTATCAGTCTAGAGAGGGTTACAAAAGGCATTTCGAAAGATTTAGGACTCCAGCGCACCATGGTGAGATAAATTCACAAATGTAGGAAACACGGAACAGTGGTGAACCTTCCCAGGAGTGGCCACCCTACGATAACATAGTGATGACTCATCCAGGAGGTCACAAATGAACCCAGGACATCTAAAGAACTGCAGGCCTCCCTTGCCTCAGTTACGGTCATGTGTTTATAAGTCAACAATAAGAAAGTCTTACTTTTGCAAAAAACAAAAAACAAAAACAAAAACGAATGATTCCCAAAACTTTGGGGAGAATATTCTATGGATGGACAAGATGAAAGATTAACTTTTTGGAGGATGTGTGTCTCATTACCTCTGGCGTACATGTAACAGTGTTTCAAAGAACCTACCAACATGGTAGTGGTGGTGTGATGGGCTGGGGCTACTTTGACAATTCAGGACCTGGACAACTTGCTGTGATTAATGGAACTATGAATTCTGCTTTTTACCAGAAAACCCTGAATAGGAATCTTCGGCCATCAGTTCCTGACCTCAGGTTGATGCGCACTTGGGTTCTGCAGCAGGAGAACAGTCCAGAACACACCAGCAAGCCAACTTCTGAATGGCTTAAACAAATAAAAATGTGGATGAATTTTGTCGTGCCCTAGTCAAAATCCAGACTTGAACCCAATTGAAATGCTGTGACATGACCTTCAAAAGACCGTTCATGCTCGAAAGCCCTCAATTGTTACTGAATTGAAACAATTCTGCAAAGAAGAGTGGGCCAAAATATCTCCACAGAGATGTGAAAGACTCATTTCCAGACATTATAGGAAATGCTTGATTTCAGTTGTTGCTGCTTAGGGTGGCCTAACTTTTACACACCGGGCCAGGTAGCTTTGAATATTATTTTTTTTCCATTATAAATAGAACCACGATTAAAAAAAATCATTTTAAGTTTAGGGGTTGTTGGGTTATCTCTGTCTAATATTTTCATTTTAAACATTAACGTGTGAAATTTTGCAAAAATAAGAATTTGAGAAGGGGACAAAAACTTTTTCACGGCAATGTATGTTGACCAGTTTGAAATTCCCCCCAAAATGTCAAAGATAATTGAAAAATAAATAAATAGTCAAGCCCGCAGCGGAAACCCCCAGAGTCGAGCAAACATTTTGCTGTTGCAATCAGAGATGAGATACTGTATCAGTGAAACGCCGCTATAAAAACAAAGGAAACATTTTAGGATTAGAATTGAATCATCTGAAAGGGTCTGCATACATATCATTGTTAAAAATGTGATGAAAGGATATGGAAAAAATATACTGAGTGAAAAAGAACATTTCCAGAAGCCTTATAATTGAACTATCCATACTGTCTGGATTTGTCACACATAACCAGAAAATCTATTTCCCTACTTGACTCAGAATATTCAACCAGCTTGTATAAAGTTTCCACATACAGATGGACAAACTGTTCCAAATCATCAGGCTATTCCAAAGAACCAAAGTCATTTATGATGTAGTCCAAATTAGCTTGCCGAACCTTTTTATCCTGATCGTTGTAGGCAGGTAAGTAAGTGTGACAGACTGAAGCTCAGACAGAAAAAGAGATTGAGAAAGAAAGGGAGGAGGTGTGGGAGACTGGCAAAGGAGGGTTTGTTTTCACTGCAGAGGCTGGCATGTCTGTGTGTCCATGGTTTGTCTCTCTCAATCTCTCTCTCCCAGTCTCCTGCACTGTTGAGACGGTAAACACAGAGGCTTTAGAGTGCCTGCACAAGCAAACTCAGACCTTGTTCAAACACTAGCACAAACACACATACATACACAGCATCACACACAAAAAAGCAAAGCTGGAGGCAAAACAAGGCTTGAACGCAAACCCAAGATCCCAGGAGAAAACAGTTAAGAATGATATGGTGCGCAAGGGTGTGTGCTTGTGTTTTGAGGTGTAAACCGAATGCATCTTCATAATCAAATAAAAAGCAGTGTTATAAGGTTGAAATTTAATGCATTAAAAAATTTTGATTCGTTTTTTTTATACAGGAAGCTGCAGTCGCTCTTATGTGGGAAACAGTAGGGTGCTTACCTCTGCTAATACTGTATTTAATAATCAGACAAAACATGTACAATGAAAATAAAAAGTTTAACCAGACCGGTTCAGATGGCGGGGTTTTGTTTCATGAGATGAAGAAGCAAAAAAAACCTTTTCCAATATTAATATGACCTTTAACATGTACACGTCAATTTAATTTTAAAAAAATCTTAGAGAGAGGGGATCTAAAACTGATATTGATGTGTGGATCTAAAACTGATATAATGTGGTTGCACAAGTGTGCACACCCAATCATAACTGGGGATGTAGCTGTGTTCAGAATTTACCAATCACATTCAAACTCATGTCAAATGGGAGTCAGCAGATGCCTGCCGGCCACCATTTAAAGTGCCACTGATTAACTCCAAATACTGTACTATTCTGCTGTTCTACTGGGCTTTTCCTTATATTGTTCACTTTCTAGCATAAGCCTGAAGGTTTTGTGCTCATACTGAATGATACTTGGAACTATTTAGAATTCCCTTCACCTTGACTAAGTCCCCAGTTCCAGCTGAAGAAAAACAGCCCCAAAGCATGACACTGCCACCTTATTATCTCTTTTTGTTTTTGTTTGTTTTTTTACTCACCCTCTCTATAAGATTTCTTTTTTCAATTTATTTGTACAGGCTATATGTCACATTAATGGTGGCAAAAGTTTTGAAATGAATTATGTTTGTCTCGTTGTTTTATATATTACCAAAACATTGCATTTGAAAAGGGGTGTGGAGACTTTTCATATCCTGTTAAGTTAAAATTTCTTCTTGAAAAATGAGTTGTTTTTAAGAGGAGGAAAAAGTGTTGATAAATACTTATACTACACTGTGTAACAGGCAAACCAATACAATGGAAAAAGCAGCCTCACACCAACAGTCCCTAATTAATATTTAATATTCAGATCAGTGCAGAGCAGGGTATTATTTATGCAAGCTTTAAACATCTGAACCATGCATGTTAAATTAAGAACAGTGAAAACAACAAGGTTGCATAAACTTGTACCTGTGAAGTCTTGATAATACAAAAAAAAAAAGAAAAAAAAAAAGAGAAGTGCATTTACAAACCATTGTGTGTTTGGGTACTTCGTGATAAAATAATTACTTTCAGATCACATTTGGGTGCGATTAGCTTTCTTATCAGCTCACCATCTTTCCAACCCTGTGCAAATTCAACACAGCCTAGTCCTCAAAGCCCTCTAAGTTCTGTTTAGCTTGCGTAATTGCCTTGATGTGAAACCTTTGCCATGAATGAAGCACTTCATAATGATTAGGTTTGTTTATCCGCTGCTAAAACAGAAGCCTTGATAACTTATGCTCGTCTGCTCATCTCTTCCCTTATCCAAACATGCTCCGTTTGTCTCCCTGACCAATAACATGTGGCTGCCCTAGATAAATATGACCCATATCCCACCCAAATAAGGATGCCTGGGAAAAACACACAGACGTCCTACACATCTACTTGTGAACATATACATATATAGGCACAAAGCTGCTCAGTTGCAAACAAATACTATTAACCCTGATTTAAAAAAAACAGAGTATATTTAATAAATTATTTATGAGTGCCATTCAGTCATGATATGTTGTGAAAGAAAAGACATACAGTCCGAGAATCCAGCGCAAGCAGACTTACAGCAGAGCATAGAACCGTAACTGTGTTAGTTTGTCGCATCCTTTACTCCAGAACTGTCTCCATGGATAATGTCAGAAATAGGACTTTCTAATAAACTTCGTGTAACATAATTATGAGTAATTAACTGATCTTAAAATTAGTGAAGCTTGATTGACCCTGAGAACTGTCACTTTCAACCTGAAGCTCATCTAATTATTTTTTTAATATGACTGGGACTTAGAGGACAGCATATTAAATAAATACAATCATTTCACTTTGTTTGTTTGTTTTTTTTTTCTTTTTAAATCGGAGTTTTACATTCCGATAAAGTGTACATATAGTGCAGTATCCAAGTGCTCCTCTTCTCTGCGCCACTTACATTCTTTAAACCAGAGGTCACCACCCTTTTTGAAACTGAGAGTTAATGTACTTCTTGGGTACTGATTAATGTGAAGTGCTACCAGTTCGATACACAGTTGTGACATAACACATCTACTCAAATTACCAATCATTATGTTATAATGTTATTAGAAATTAATGGTATTCAGCATTTATTATTTCTCACAATAATTATCAACAATGGGGAATGAAACAGATAAATAAAAATATGCGTTTATTTGTATTGTAAGTATTTTTAGAAAATGCCCACGTGCTACTCATGTTGTCCTTTGGGGCGACCTGGTGCCGGTGGGCACCATATTCGTGAGTTTACTTTGCTTTGAGTTTACACACTTCACAACATTGCAGCTGCCACTTAATTCCAGAAGACAAAATCAGTTTCAACATGCACATAAAAGTATGAATTGAAACGGTCTCTTGTAAAATGGAACATGCCTGATGGGTTCTCTAAAATGTATGCAACGTATTACAAAGCCAGTATGTCAACTTTCATTTTGCTCAAGCTCATCCCACGGTTTGTCTATTCTCAGCCTCCCATGA